>NC_083109.1:87726736-87964236 GCF_949774975.1 Lagenorhynchus albirostris
CACGGCCACAGGAGAAGAGGCCACGATGCTCTCGGGGGTCTTTACATCACTTCTGCATTTTCTTTCCACAACAGCTCTGGAACCGAAGTATCATCGTCCTGTTTCCCCCGATGGGGAAACTGAGGCTTGGAGCTGTGATATGATTTGCCCCGTCACAGGGTCAGCAAGAGGCTGAAGCCAGGCTCAGCTGGCCCTTGGATGGCTGTCCAGGGCTGGCAGTTTGGATGAGGGGAGGGCTTCCTGGAGGAGGAGGGCCACCTGGCAATGCTGTCAGTTCAGAGGCAACTTGAGGCCCAGGTAGGGTGGGGACTTGCCAGCCCCCAGCCCAGAGCCATGGCTTCTGATTCCCACATGTCTCTTTTCAAATAGAAGCCACTGAGTTTCTTAGACAGAATATTAGTCATCGCAGGCCTGGACGCTGGATTAAAAAGAGCCAGACAAGCAGCCCCGCCCCCCACCAACCTCATGGACCATGCTGCATCTCTGCTAACGCTTAGAAAATCAGGGCTCCAGGAATCCCACTACTGGGCATATACCCTGAGAAAACCATAATTCCAAAAGAGTCATGTACCACAATGTTCATTGCAGCTCTATTTACAATAGCCAAGACATGGAAGCAACCTAAGTGTCCATCAACAGATGAATGGATAAAGAAGATGTGGCACATATATACAATGGAATATTACTCACCCATAAAAAGAAACGAAATTGAGTTATTTTTAGTGAGGTGGATGGACCTAGAGACTGTTGTACAGAGTGAAGTAAGTCAGAAAGAGAAAAACAAATACGGTATGCTAACACATATATATGGAATCTAAAAAAACAAAAAAAGTTCTGAAGGACCTAGGGGTAAGACGGGAATAAAGATGCAGACGTAGAGAATGGACTTGAGGACACGGGGAGGGGGAAGGGTAAGCTGGGATGAAATGAGAGAGTGGCATGGACATCCATACACTACCAAATGTAAAATAGATAGCTAGCGGGAAGCAGCCGCAGAGCACAGGGAGATCAGCTCGGTGCTTTGTGACCACCTAGAGGGGTGGGATAGGGAGGGTGGGAGGGAGGGAGACGCAAGAGGGAGGGGATATATGTATACATATGGCTGATTCACTTTGTTATACAGCAGAAACACACCATTGTAAAGCAGTTATACTCCAATAAAGATGTTAAAAAGAAGAAAGAAAGAAAGAAAATCAGGGCGCTCAAAACCCGGCAGGAGAAAACAGGGGTGAGAGTACAGGACACATCACCGGAGCTTCCACGTGGCAGGAAACCATCCTCACAGCCGCCACCTGAAGGAAGGATGCCATTTCTAATCAGAGGGGAAGGGTTAAGAAAACACAGTCTGTTCACACCTGGGGTTTTAGGTTGTTTCCAACTTTTGCTTTTTCAAGTTGCACTGCCCTGAACCCTTTAGTCTGTGGCCGTTCTGTATGTGGGTCATTTTCTTAGGCTAGGTGCCCAGACGTGGGATTATGGGGTCAGGGACCATGGCCACTTTCACGGCTCCTGATCCAAGTGGCCGCCAGCTCTGACCGCGGCCAGCAGCCGCTGGGAAAGCAGCTCCCACGGCCCCTCCCCTCCCGCTCGGTGTCCCCCCGCCATGGGAAACAGCGGACCCTGGGCTGCGTTTTCATTGTTGGCCGGCAGTAGAGTGTCTCCATGAATTTGTCCCCATGTGTTGCTTTTGTGCATCTTCCCTGGTCTTCTGACGAGAGAACATGAGCAAAGACCCCGGCAGATGATGTGATTTAAAGATTTCCTGATACACTTGTTCTGTGCAGATGAAAATACACAGGGACAGTGGAAACATGATAATAACACGCAACTGAAGGATTCCCTTTGTTCAGGTTTTTAAATTTTTTACCTGTTTTCAACTTCTGTGCTGTCAAATCTGACAGTCATTTTTGAACTTTAAAAATGTGACACATAGGGCTTCCCTGGTGGCGCAGTGGTTAAGAGTCCGCCTGCAGATGCAGGGGACGCGCATTCATGCCCCGGTCTGGGAAGATCCCACGTGCCCCGGAGCGGCTGGGCCCGTGAGCCATGGCCGCTGAGCCTGCGCGTCCGGAGCCTGTGCTCCGCAACGGGAGAGGCCACAACAGTGAAAGGCCCGCGTACCGCAAAAAAAAAAAAAAAAAGTGACCCATAGCAAATGTGATTTGTTCTATGTCTTCTAGAGCTCTGAAAGTTCCCTGCCTTCTAGAAGTCTGATCAACTATGGGAAAACTAGAAAATACGAATTAGCAGTTTTTCGTAACTTTCATTTTGAAAAATTTCAATCTTATAGAAAAGTGGTAACAATAGTACCATGAGTGTACAAGTGTACAATAGTACAACTTCACCTGAGTTAAGCACCCACTTGCTCTCCCCACCTGGGCTCTGCCATCCATCCACCTGCCATCTATCTGCCATCTACCACCCATCTCCCCACTAGGTATCTATGTATCTTCCATGTATGTATGTATACACATATGCATCTATCCATCCATCCACCCATCCATCCATCTATCCACCCATCCATCCATCCATCCATCCATCCACCCATCCATCCATCCATCCATCCATCCATCATCTGTCACTTCCACTCCCCACTCCCTGAACCATGTGAAAACAAGCTGCAACATCCTGGCTCTTCACGCCAGGTACCACAGGTCTCCCAAGGACAAGGAAGTCCTCCTGCATTACTGTGACACCATCACCACACCTAGTAGTTTGACTTCGATACAATAACGTATATTTCTCTGGTGGACCCAGTTATGTCCTGAGAGCTGCTTGCTGGTCTGGACGGAGGAGCCAGTCCAGGACCGGGAGCCGAGCTGACCGTCCTGCCTTTTCAACCCCCGTCGGCCCCAACAACTCACTCCCCGTGTTCTCTTCCTGACGGTGATATTTCTGAGGCGTCAGGAGCAGGTGTCTGCTGGACCCTCTCTGAACCTGGGTGTGTCTCCCCCTCCTCAAGGCAACGGTGCTGGTGAGAACGCTGCAGGGTAGGGCGTGGACCTCCACCAAGACACACGTGGTTGAGTTTGTTCCAAAGCGTTTGTTTAACAACTTATCTTCTCAATCCATTGAAATGTATTTAGTGGCGAGGGGAAGTGAGGGTTTAGTCAGGCAGTTTCTCTAAACTGCCCCAGTGGCATTTAATAAATAACCCTTTCGATTCCTCTAGAACAGCCTTTTCTGGGCCCTTTGGTCTGAGAGCCACGCTGCTCTGATTATCCCAGCTCTATAGTATTGCACCTTCCTTCTCACACTCACAGCCCCTGGTCTTCTTCACTCTGGAAGTTTCTCTGCTCACCCCTCAGCCCCGCCTCTACAGGCCACTTTGATTCCTTGCTCCCTGTGAGCCGAGGTCACCTGTGTGCGGATCCACCAGCCCTGGTCTGACCTGTGCCTTCTGCTCCAGGGAGGTGCTGGCTGCCCCGACGTAGGAAGCCTTTGCCATCCAGTGAGCCCGTCTCTCTGGAGGACACCATCTCACCATCTTTCCTCCAGGAGGCCTGGAAAGCCAGTGAGGCGTGTCCCCCGACTTGCCGTGAGCCCCAGGCTCCGACCTCTGCCTGCGGGGCTGGGGGGGGCCGGGGGGGCGAGCCCTGTCAAATCTGAAGGCCAAGGGGGAATGTATGCCCCTCCCACCCCATCCACAGTCAGGACAGAGGGACAGGGCCTGCAGGTGGCCCCCAGGGAAGGAGATGTGGGTTAGCTATGGGTTCAAGCCAGGTGATCAGCCAGACGTGAACCCTTGGAATTGGCCATGAGTCCTAAAGACCCTGAGAGTTGGTGGTGGTGGGGGGAGCGGTTAGCTGCTTTGGCCTGGCAGGCTGGCAGGTGGCCGGTGGTCAGTAGAGCTTCTGTTTATGTCCCTACATGTTGTGTCCCCGCCCACAGCCTTCCAGTGGCCTCTGTCCCCCTAGAACAAATCCACATCCCTAACTTGGTCTTAAGGCCTGTGTGACCTGCTCACTGCCCACCTGTCTGTCCCAGCCCATGCCCTCCTACCACCCCCTCTTGTTGGTCCTCGACAAACCAAGCCGGTTCCTGCCTCAGGGCCTTTGCACGGGATGCTGTGACCTCTGCTTAGAATGCTCCATCCTGATCTTCTCATCACTGGCTCCTTTTCTTTCTTTCTTTCTTTCTTTTTTTAAATGAAATAGCTCTTTTTATTTATTTATTTTTAATTAAATAAAGCCCATTGTGGTGTGTGGGCTTCTCATTGCAGTGGCTTCTCTTGTTGCAGAGCATGGGCTCTAGGTGTGTGGGCTTCAGTAGTTGCGGTGTGTGGCCTCAGTAGTTGTGGCATGCAAGCTCTAGGGTGCGTGGGCTTCAGTAGTTGTGGCGCGCGGGCTTAGCTGCTCCGGGGCATGTGGGATCTTCCCGGACCAGGGCTTGAACCCACGTCCCCTGCATTGGCAGGTGGATTCTTAACCACTGCGCCACCAGGGAAGCCCCGCACTGGCTCCTTTTCAAACAGGCCTTCCTGACAACCCCAGATTCCTGACCTGGAAGAGTGTACACTTACTTGTCACTTGTTTATTGCTCCCTGAAGAGACTGTGTGTTCCATGAGGGCATCGTGTTAGCGCTGCATCCCTGTGCCGCGCCCAGTGCCTGGCACAGAATATCTGTTGCGTGAACGAGTGAATATTTCCTCAAGTGGCCCTGTGAGTTGGCTGCTACCCAGAGGAGGCAGCTGAGGCTCCGAGGTGCTAAAGAGTTTGCTCAAGGTCATACGGCAGATGAGGCAACGGGGGTGGGCAGAGCAGACCCCCAGCTCTGCTGCTCTCCAGGTCCTTCAGGATTTTCAGGGCAGGACATGCGGCCCCCCCGCCCCCGCCGCCCCCTACACCCACACTCACCTGCTTAGCTCCACCAAGTAGATATGAGCTCCGGGTGTCTAGACCAGCCTTGTCCAGTAGAAACGTCATTAAAGCCACATACGGAATTTAAAATTTTCTAGTAAACACATTAAACAAAGGAAAAACAAACGGGTGAAATTAATTGCAATCATACAGTTTACTGAACTCAATATGTCAAAATCTTATCATTTTAACAGGTGATTAATGTCAAAATTATTGACGAGAGATTTTACGCTCTTCACTTTCACACCAAGTCCTGGACGCTGGGTGTGTTTTACACTAACAACAGCACATCACAGCTCAGACCGGCCATGTTTCAAATGCCCGATGGCCTTGCGTGGCTAGTGGCTCCTGTCCTGGACAGTCCAGATCTGGCGTCGGTTCCTGAAGCCCCCCCAGTGCTCCTTCCCTCAGGTCTTTATTCACAAAACAGCCACAAAACGACTGCGGGCTCATGTGCTATTTGAAACTCCATTGCTGTCTGTGTATTGAAAAAGGAAAATAAAAATGTCTAATAGAGAGTTAAAATCAGCATTGAGAGTGCCCTCCTGGGCTGCTGGCTGCCTCATCTCCCTTTCTGGGGAGGCTGGACTGGAAAGGCCTGACCCCGAGCCTGGGCCCGGGGCGGCCTGAGATGATGAGTTAATTAACCCCCCCGGCACTTTTGATCTTCAAGGAGCGGTGCCCACTCAGCTGAGGCTGCTCCTGGATTAATTGCCCTGAACCAAGAAATCCTTGCCCGGAGATAAAGGGAAATGCGCTGCCTCGTCATTACAGATCGCTGAGATCTGCTCTGGCCTGGGTCCGAGCGCCCCGCGGCCCCTGCACCACCCAGACGAAAGCAGCTGGGCGGCTGTGCCCTTGCCTCAGGGCACTGGGCCCCGCGCGTGTGCGCAAGGCTGCTGCCTTCGTGGGCAGGAGGCTCAGTGGCGGGGGGCAGCCGGGCATGGGAAGGGCATCTGCCCCCACTTTTCAGATGAGAGAACAGACTCAAGGCAGTGTGGGGACAAACCACCCCAAGGCCAAGGTCAAGGGGCAGAGGGCAGCTAGAGCACCTTGGGACTGGGGATCAGGTGGACGTGGGCTCCAGTCCTGATGCCTTCACTGTCAGGTGGCCACATCATCCGGCATGCCTGTCTGAGAAGTGCAGGACAAGCCGGCCCGAGGGTCCCCTCTGGAGCACAGGAAGAGCCCGTCCAGAGCTGCCCCGGCCCAGGAGCGACTGCCTCAGACAGCGTTCTGCGGCTGTGGGCAAATGCCTGACTTCCTGGTATCTGTCAAATGGGAGGTGGGGCAGCTCTCCACTCCCAGGGGTCACTCAGGGACCGAGGTGCCCAGTAGATATTAGTCATGACTCCCACTGTGAAAAAAATGATGAGAGCAATAATGGAGCGCCGACTGGTGCCAGGTCCCAGGCAGGCACTGCACAGGGCAGAGCGGGAGTGGGGTGAGGGGGGCTTGTAGGGTGAAATGCTGGCTGCGTACCACCAAGTGCTGGGCTGGCTGACAGGTCCTTACTGAAGCCCCCCGCCCACCACCTCTGAGGAACGGCCAAGGCCCTTCCCTCTCCTCCCAGGGTGCGGGGGCCATGGGCGGTGCCGGAGGGAACCCAGCGAGGGGCAGACGGCCAGACAGTTACCCCAGCTGCGCCGGGAGCCCCCCTTTGCGCCTATTCGGAGCACCTGACTCACCTTAATTATAGGTCCGCGGCACGTCGGGGCGCGCCGGGGACGCCCGAGATAGTCCGGAAGCACCGGCTCCGGGGGCGACCGGACATCCCGGGCAGCCAGGTGCGCCTTCACCGCCCACCGGCACCTCCCCACCCCGACCCGCGGAGCTCCCCGCAGCGCCCCCTTCTTCCGCCGGGGGCCCTCTGGCTGGCCTGGGGGCGCCCGCAGCCTGCCCGGGTCACGTGTCCCGGGTGTGGGGTCCGAATTTTGTGTGTGTGTGTGTGTGTGTGGCGGGGTCGGGGAGGGGGGCGCACGCGGGGGGGGGCGCACGCGGGGCGGGGAACAGGCCGGGGGTCTGAGCCGGCCTCCCGCCCTGGGCGGGGATGCCCCGCGGAGCCTGCAGCACCGCGCCCACGCGCTCAGCACAGCCGCCCACGCCTCCTCCGACTCCAATGTATATTTAGCCTCTTTATCAAATGTTTGCAGTGAACCGTGCGAACCGCCTAATAGCGGCTGGAAGTGAAACTCGATTCCCGGACAGAAAGGAGCATGTGACCGCGCCTGAGCTGCAAGGATCGCCGACAGGGGCAGGTGCTGGAGCCCCCACGCGCCCGGCCTCCGGAGTGAGGTCCCCTCTCCCGCCGAGCATCCGAAACCGCCTTCCCACTTAGCCCCCTTCTCCAGAGATGAGGACGCCAGAGTCTGAAACGGGGAGGGGTGTCGGGGAGAGGTGCCAGGGCTGGGGAGTCCACGCGTGCGTGGGTTCTCATCCAAGTTGGTGACCTCTTGGTCAAGACAGTCCAAGGTCTAGGAAACAGCTTCTAGGGATCTATTTCTGCCAGTTTCTTCCGAGGACCCGGGGGGAGGGTGGGGCGGGCTGGGTTGGGGGTCCCTGTCCCACCCCAGGGCAGGCCTTGGTGCGCCAACGCGCGTCGTGCCCCGAGTCTCCCCCCAAAACGGCTGTCGCGCGGCTGCACAAGTTTGTGCCACCCTCGCGCAGCCGCTGTTGTCGTGGTCGCTATGACGACGCGCCGCGGTTTTATTTTTAATAGCGGCCAGCGATTAGAAGGATGCCTGCGCCGCCCCCCCGCAGATCTCCAGTCCCGGTGGTGGATGCACCCAGGCCTGCCCCTCTCCCCGCCTAGCTTTGGTTGCAGCTCCCGTAGAAGGCGCCCCCCACCCCCGTTTCCGCGTTCCCAGATCTCCTCCCCTCCGCCCCAAACTCGAACTGAGAGCCCCTGAATTGCCAGGCCGGGATGGGGCACAGAGGGAATCACCCTTCGAGGTTTGCTCAAAGGTGGCGGGACACCCAGGAACCAGCGAGCCTCTGTACAGAGGTTAGAGCCGGAAGGGCCCCTGCCCCCACCCCCCCTGCAATACAAGGTGACCTTTCCTCTTTCATTCCCACACCCACTATCAAACCGAGTCCTTTCACCCCAAAGAAGTGTCCTCGGGTCCCCTCTGCCTGCGAGGAATCCGAGGCTCAACCAGACGTGCTGCAGTCAGCAATCAGGATGAGTGAGCCACGGAGGGCTCTGCTTGGGGTGCAGCCTGAGTCCTGGCAGTGTACTTTTGGCGGCCGTCCAGAAACCGTCCAGTGGTCTCCCTCCGAAGCAATGGAGGTCCACCTGGGTGGACAAGGGCTGGCTCTAACGCGCTTTTAAACGGTTCCAAGGTTTCCCTAGTTCTGCCTCGGTCATCCTTCATCCTGACCCCTGAAAGCGCGCTTGACGGGGGAGGTCGCAGGTGGGGCTACGGTAGACGAGGCAGGTGCGTTGGGGGGCTGCAGGTGTGTGGAGGCCAGTGGAAGAGCGCTGGTAGCCCCGGCCCACTGGGAATCGCAGGAGGGGCCCACCCCTCCCCCCAGGAATTTGGGGGAAGGCGAGCGCCCCCCAAGCGCCCACTGGACTCCGCCTTTGAAATGCCAGAGCCGGCCGAGCCGAGGATGAAAGACCGCCTGCGGGGCTGAGCCTTTACTGCCTTTGGCGGGAGGGCGGCCGCGGCGGGCAAGGGCCTAATCCACAGGATGGGGGCGTGGGGGTGGAGGGCTAGGGCAGGCGGAATTCTCCTTTGGCCGCCCACCGCTCCGCAGTCTCCTCGCCTCTAACGGCCTCGCCGTCTAGGTTCGGGGTCGCTTGGCACGTCACCCCTCTAGGCGATACCGGGGCTCGTCCGCCCCCTCGAGGGACCCGCCGCCGGGGTGCGATCCCGCCAGGTCTAGGCAGGCGGAATCTACCCAGCCCGGCGCATCGCCCTTTGGTGGCGGGGGAGCCGTCCGGCCCAGTTCAGGCCTCGGCCTCCCTCGCGTCTCTCCCCCGCATCGCTCTGTGCGGCGCCGCGGCCGGAGGTGGCGCTCTGTGCGCCCAGCGGATCCCGGCGCGGGAGGCTCAGACTCCCGGGTGCCTCATGAGCGGCTCTTTTCTTTTCCTTGCCTTCCAGCCCCTCGAGTTCCCGGCTCAGGCCGCCGCCCGGCTTTCCACGAGGCAGCAGGGACTTGGAGGATGAGGGGTCCCAGGGTGGGGACGAGGCACGCTGCAGCCCCCTCCTCCGACCTGGGCGCTCTCCCCTCGTGGACTGTGGGTGGAGGCTCCACAGTCAGACGCCCCAGTCATCGGATTCTGGGCGGGGGCGCGTGGCAGCCGCCAGGTGAGTGCCCCAGACGCACCCCTAAACCCGCCCCACCTCTCACCAGAGACTCACTCCCCCTCCTTTTATGGAGAGGGGGAGGCAGGGGCCCATGATCCAAACCGTGGAAAGAAGCCGGAGCGCCGGGGCGGGGGGCGGGAGGCGGGGGCCGGCTCGCTTTTGCCCTTTTTGGCGTAGCAGTTCTGGGCGCTGCCCTCTGCCGCCGCTGGGGCCCGAGAGAGGCGAGCCGGCGACGGCGGCACTTCTGCGGCGGCCTCCTCCCCTCCCCGTCCGGTGCTGCAGGATTGCAGCTGGCACTGGAGGGTGGGCAAGCTCGAGGGAGGGGGTGCGCGGGGAGCCCCGGCGGCTGTGCTCGGGGCCGGGAGCGGGGTCTTGATGGATTTTACTGCCTGCGTGAGCGCGTGTGTGCTCACTGCGGCGGCGGCGGCGGCGGCCGGGCCCTGCCCGGCCCGTGCGGCCCCCGCACGCTTCCGAGGTGCGGGTCGCGGGCCCGGAATCCGGGGGAGGCGAGGGGGAGGGGGCGGGGGAGGGGCGCGGCGGCGGCGGCGCTATAACCCCCTCCCCGCCGCCGGCCGGCTCCACACGCGCGCCCTGCGGAGCCCGCACAACTCCGGCGAGCCGGGCCTGCCCGCGCCCCTCCTCCTCTCCTGCCGCCGGCGGCGGCGGCGGCGGCGGCGGCGGCGGCTCGGCCCTGCGCCCGCCCTCAGGCCCGCGCGGCGAGGCCCCGGGCGGGCGGCGGCTGCCAGGCGGAGCGGCCGCGGGCTCTGCCCGGCTCGGGCCGGCGGAGGGCGGAGCGCGGCGCCGGAGCCGAGGGCGCGCCGCTGAGGGGCGCACGCAGGCCGCCGGGCCGCGCCGTGCTGGGCCGTGCCGTGCCCGGCCGGGCGGCGGCGGCTAGAGGAGGCCGGAGGCGAGCGCGGGGCCGGCGGCGGGCGCGCAGGGCCGCCCGCAGCCCGCAGGGAGAGCGCGAGCCCGCGCCGGGCCTGGCCGGGTGTCCAGACAGGTGATGGGTGGTGCGGCGGCAGCGGCTCCAGCCTCGCTCCGGGGTCCCTTTCGGGGCTGACGCCCGCAAATATGCAGAATTACCGGCCTGGTCGCTCCTAGAGCCAGCGCCGGGGAGCGAGCGCGGCGGCGGCCAGCACCGGGAACGCACCAAGGAAGAGGCCCAGCCCCCGCCCTCCGCCCCTTCCGTCCCCACCCCCTACCCGGCGGCCCAGGAGGCTCCCGGCGCGGCGGGCGCGGCGAGCGCGCACTCCCTGCTCCTCCTCCTCGGTGGCGCTGCCTGCCTCTCCGCACTCGCTGCTCGCGCCTGGCGCGCTCCGTCGGCTCCCTGCTCTCCGCGCCACCCTCCTCCGGGCCGCGCTCCCTGAGGGATGGTACTGAATCTCGCCGCCACAGGAGCCCGGCTGGAGCGCCCGCCCCGCGGCCTCGCCACCCCGCCGAGCCGCCAGCGCCTCGGGACGCGATGAGGACCTGGGCTTGTTTGCTGCTCCTCGGCTGCGGATACCTCGCCAGTGCCCTGGCCGAGGTGGGTGCCACCCCCGCGCCCCGTCCTCTCTCCGACTCCCCCTGCGCACGCCCCCTGCGGCCGCTCGCGGGCCGAGGAGCCCGGGCTCTGGGGCTCTGCAGAGCGCATTTTGATTTCTGCTAGCGTGGTCGATTTTTAAATTTTCCCAACTGGGTTCTATTTTCTGCCATGCCTAAGTGTGTCTGGTGAGTTTCCAGCGTGTTGCGTCGCTCTGCCGTGGAGGGACGGAGTGGCGGCTGGGTGGACGAGTGGGGAGAAACTTCGGGGGGCGCGGGCTCCTTTCCGAGGAGGGAAATCCGGGGCGCGGCGGACAATGCAGCATCGGGGTGCGGGGAGCGCGGAAGGGGGTGTGTGTGTGAGCCAGCGGAGTCAGGGAAGGTAGAAGAGCCGCCGACAAACAGGTAGGGGCGGTTGCGGCGGGAGCCCCCGGCAGGCAGGGTGGGCAGCGCGGAGCCGCAGACCCAGGTTCCCGGTTCCCATGCCCGGAGGGGCGACTGGGCCAGCGCAGTCCCGCCCGCCCGGGGCCTGCTTACAGGTGGCTGAGCGAGGCGAGCCGGGGCCGGGCCAGGCGCCCTCGCCCTCCCACCGCCCGCGTCCCCACCCTCAGCCCCCAATCTCGAATTCCGAATCCCCGGGAGCTCTGCTGTGATGAATGACTTTCTACGCCCCGTCGTGGGAACTTAGTGCTTGAGACCCCCCAGCTACCCGCGACTCGCTTTAAAAAGCAGGAAGGAGCGGGGTTGGCGGGGGGTGGGGTGGGGGGGTGGGGAGGCCGAGTGGTGGGGGTGGTCTGGGCTGGGACCCGGAGCTGTGAGAGGTAGATATTAACCCTTAAGTTCCCTGGCAGCCCCTCCCAGCCGCGGCTGGATTTGGGGCGTCTTAGTCGGCGCTAGGGCCGCGGCTGGGCCGGAGCCCGGGGTGGGGCGAGTGTGTGTGTGTGTGTGTGTGTGTGTGCGTGCGTGCGCGTGTGTGCTGACGAGAGACCCTCTCCCCCGCAGGTTCGGCCCGGGATTCTGGGTGTGAAATTTAAGCCCCAGGGTGGATTAAAGTGTTAGGGCTGCCGTGACTTTCGTCGCCCATCCGTGACGCATTTCAACTTGATCTTCCTAGATGTTGATTTCACTGTTAGATCAGCAACTCCCTGGGCCCCTCTCTGCCCCAGACCTCTTGTAACCGACACCCCGGGGCGGAGGGGCCGAGTGGTTTTTTTTTTTTTAATTTAATGGTGGGGAGCGCTTTCTTTTTGCAAGGGCAGACATGGCTGGGGACGGAGAAATGGGGGTCTCACCCAGCCCCACCCCGGCCTCAGGCTCCAGGGCCCGGGCTGGGGGTCGGGCGGCCTGCGTGCGAGGCGCCCGCGCGCGCTGGGGCGGGGCAACCTCGGTCCGGGGACCAGGCGCTCTGGGCGGCCCGGGGCGCTGACCGTGTTGCTCTGCTTGCAGGAAGCCGAGATCCCCCGCGAGGTCATTGAGAGGCTGGCGCACAGTCAGATACACAGCATCCGGGACCTCCAGCGACTCCTGGAGATAGACTCCGTAGGTAAATCGCGCCCCTTCCCTCGGCGCGCTGGGAGGGCGCGGGCGGCGGGCAGGCGGGCAGGCGGTATGTGCGCCCCGCGCCGCCTCCCGCGTCCGGGCCGGGCCAGGCGCCGAGCAGGAGCGCACCGAAAGGTCAGAATCCAATCCCGGGCCATAAAAGCCCAGGCGGATGAGTCAGGAGTTTCTCTTCCAATCACCACTTTCTCCCGGCGGCGGCCGAGGGCTGCTCGCTCGCCCAGGGATTGTTTTTGCACTTAAGGAAAATGCCCAGTGTGTCACAGAAAGTTCAGCCGCATAGAGGGCGCCGGCGCCCCGGCCAGGTGTGCGGCCCAGGCCCCGGGCGCCGGTCGGGTAGGCGTGCACCGGTGCCCCCGGCCCACCGGCTGGGCCCCTCTGTCATCCCCGCGAACTTGCCCCGCTCCTGACGTGGGGCTGGGCCTTTGTGGTTGTAGGAGGCCCTTGTCTTTCTGTTTTCATGAGCCAATAAAAAGGCGCGCCTTGGACACATCTGCTGTTTGGGGACTCTTTTGGGGCTCCCCCACAGGCTCTGGAGCTGAGCCACTTTAGAAAACAGTTTCTTCGACAAGAGGACCCTGAAGCTCCTTTGAGTGGCAGTGGCAGGGTACTGGCCCCAGGTGGGCAAAGGTGGTGAGGGGCCCAGGTTGGCTGGGCCGGGAGCCCGATGATGTTGGGTGGTTGCGCTTGGGTGTGGACCAGAGGGAGGCCCTTCCTAGAGGACAAGGATTCTGGCCCACGTTTTTGTGGCAGGAGCTCCAGTGTGAGTTAGCTGGGGAGATGCTCAAATCGGAGAGCTTACTGTTGACGCGATTAAAAGAGTTCCCCGATGAACTTGTCAGATGGAGCCGCTGAAGCCAGTAGGAGTCGGTTGGAAGAATTTTACGTGAAATGAAGATTTTTCTCTCACTGCAAACTACTCTGAAAAAGGGGGGCGGCGGGGGAATTAAGTAAAATCACATGGTCTAGTCGTTTGGAAATTTGTACCTAATTATGGTGGTGGAGAGGCCTGAACTATTTTCATTTCATGCCAAAACCATTTTCCAGCGAGGGCGACGGTTTCTGTAGTTTCTTGACCCAGGAAATCCTTTGGGTGATCCTTATCAGGAAGGGGGTAGAATTTCACTTGGAGATCAGAGTTGGGCCAGGGGGGGATTTTGATCTGGCCCCTTGATGTGTAACCCTGGGGGGAAGGATTTGGCTTTGGTGAGCCGAGGAGAACACTTGCCTGCGTTCTGCTGCTCCCTGATGGACTGGGGAAAGTGGGGAGACTGGCTCCCAGAGAGGTTTTTTTCTGGCTGGCAGAAGAGAGGCCTGGGAAAGGCTGGGCCTCCTTGCAGGACCAGCTTTGGGTTGCCATTGGGAAATGGGCCATTCACTTTCTGCTGGGGCCATTCTTATTCTGGTCTCCGCAGCCCCGCCTCTCCCCCACCCCCCACCCATGAATGCTTTTAGCATTGCAGCTCTGGGGTCACGCTGATAGCGTTCTTGACCTGGGGGCTTCTGGGTCCACCGCCTCCTTGGAGGGTCCAAACAGAAAACGTAAGGGTGCACCAGCCGGTTCTCCGGGCTGGCTTCAAATTGCCCCCTTATAAAAGCCCCCGGGAGCCCGGCTCCCTCCTGCCCCAGGGGGTGGAGAGGGTGGATCACCTCCCCCCCACCCCCCACCCCCGCCCCGTCAGAAGATCTGGGGTCTGAGAGTGGGACTCCTAGTGCCTGGGAAACGTCGGGGGTGAGAACATTGGAGGGGCCTCAGGGTCTCCCTTGCTCAGCAGCCATGCCCCTCTGGGACCCTTTGTGATACACACCCCAAAGTGGGTCTCCTCCATCCTGGTCAGTCCCCCTTTCACAGATATGGAAGCTCTGACCTGAGCTGTTTGCTTCTGTAGCTTGTTTTGGGGGGTTGGCGGGGGGTGTCTCCTCCCCGACTTCTGTTTCCGTTCAACGTGAAGAGTAGAAACGGAGCTGGCTGCTAGGAAAGAAAGGTTGCAAACGGCTGTGGAGTCATTTCTTGGAGGATTAAGCTGCCCTCCAGGCCCAGCACTCCCCACCAGGTCCGGTCAGAGGCCGGTCTGGGGTCAGTGAGGAGGGGGCTGGGTGCGGAGGAGACCCGTTGTTCTGGGTGTCCTTACTCTTCTTTGAAACTCTGAAGGGGGCTCTTCCAGGCTGATGCCCAGGAAGCAGGAAAGAGGCTCCTTTAACAGAGTGGCTCCTCCCAAGTGGGCTGGGCTGTGTGATTGGCAGATGGGGCGTGGCCTCCTCCCCGTAGCCGGACCTTGTTCCCATTTTACAGGTGCGGAGCTGCGCTGGAGGCCCCGAGGCGGTGGATTCCTGGGCCAGCGCCTGCGAGTTGCAAGCGTGCACGAGGACCGGGCAGTTGGTTTTTCACGTGTGGCCTTTGGGTGGAGAGACCAGCATGTGGTCTTCTAATGGCCAGTAGCGTGAAGTTTGTGGCCTGTGTGTCGGGTGTGCTGAGAGCAGGCCATTCAGCGGAGCTGTGGCGGGAGCTGGGAGCTTTGTTCTCTGAGCAGCCTGGCCCAGCGCCCGTGGTCATTGAGTAACCGATACATAAATATCCCGTCTCGGCCATTAACGCTCCTCCAGGACTGATGGCTGGAGGACGGCTCCCCATCCTTCGGACGTGTGTGCATAACAGGCAGAAGGGAAAGCCGTTGATTAACTGTTCTGAGAGCAGTTTTAGGGCATGATTCACGCGTGGGCTTCTCTTGGGAGTCCCCACTAGTTGCATCTCGACCTGCGTAAATCAGAGGGCTGCCTCCGCGTCAGCGGGTCCGAGCTGGGCTTCCGGACCACCCATCTCGATGGGGCAGTGGCTGAGCTTGCCTGACCGGGAGCTCTTTCTACTCCTGACTGAGATCGAGTCCCTGGTTCAGGTTTCAGGACAGTCGATGGACTGGGAGGAGGCTGTGTCTTCTCTGCTCATTTTGGGGGGCGAGAGGCCTGGGCGGAAGGCGGTCTGGGTCTGGCCACGGGCCCCTGGGGTCTCCTGCCGGCCGCTGGCCTTGCTTGTCCTTCCGCGTCTCAGGCCTCAGTTTCCTCCGCGGTGAAGAAGCAGCACACCTACTGCACACGGGGCGCCTTGACATCCCAGCAGGCGGCTGTCGCCTGGCTAGAGTGAGGCGCGGGGGTGCAGCCCGGGTTGCTGCCGTTCCATTTTCTCTTAGCAGCTCAGGATGGACCAGCTGCTTCTGGGTTTGGCGATGGCAAGATGGCCACCACCAGGACATGACTCATAATGTCACTTTTTCATGAAAAAATGTTTCTTGTAACAGTTGGTTGATGGGAAATTCTTACTGCATGAGTAGTTCTGTTCTGATCTTATTTTGGGTCTCAAAAAAAATTAGTGGCAGTGGAACATTGAGTCATTTTGAGGGAAGAGCTGGGTTCTCCTGGACGCCGGCATTCAAGGCAGGCATGTCTTCTGCATTCCCACCGCGTTTGCCCCGTTTGTGCTCCGTTTCCGATGAGTGCAGGTTCCAGACTTGTGGGTGTGTGGACAGTCACCAAGGCCTAGGTGGGCCGGGCACCGAGGAGTGGGCCTCTGGTCTGAGCTGGTGGCCAGGATACCACTGGAGCTTCTTGGGGTGGGGGGGTGGCAAGAGGGGGAATCTTTGTGCAGCTGCTGACTATTGGGGTGCACCTTCTCGGGACCTGTTGCCCCTGGGTATCTATGGGGGAGGCAGTGACAGAAAGGAGAAGTGGGACGATCCCCCAGTGGGTCTGGAGGCCAGGGTGGGGAGGTCAAGTGGGACCCACTTCATCCAGGTGCAGGCGCTGTCCTTGGGCTGGGTCAGGCCAGATGGCAGGTGGCAGGACTGTGTCTCTTGCACCCCCTTTCTGGGGGCCTTGGGGACAGAGAGGGTGGTGGTGTGCGTACCGAGGGGACTGTAGCCAGTCCGGGGGACTAGGCCCAGCTGTGACCTTGGCTCTGAGGCCGCTGCTCTGCAGGCCTTAGATACTTGGATGGCAAAGCACTTTCCTTCCTGAAAGCTGTGTCCCCCCGACAGGCACCCAGACTCCTGACTCCCCACTCCCGGTTCTCGTGTCCTCCTCCTCCTCGCAGTGGGCTAAGTTCAGGGACCAGTGGGGTCTGGCTGAGGCCCAGTCTGGCCTTGCTTCCGACGCCCCTCGAAGGCCAGGATGCTCATCGAGGGTTGGTTTAAGTGAGGGCAGTGGGGGAGGAGACACGTGCAGTGCACAAGTCGCGGCAGCAGCCCCTGCTGGTCCTCGGTCCAGCCCGCTGTCCAGCCCGCTGTCCAAGGTCCCCTGTCCAGCTGGCAGCAGCAGGCCTGTGGGCTCTGGTCTCCTGGGCAGGGAGGGCTGGCCTCGGGTGCCTCCTTACCTGGTTCAGCCCTCACCTGCGCTTCCTTGAGGAGGAGCCGCGGGGCAGGCCGGCTGCAGCCCCTTCCCCACTGGCCCGCGGCTTCGGCTTCGTGGTGACCTGTGTTGGGGACCTCGTGTCAGCTGCGTGGGGCTGGGTGGGACGTTGCTGGCAGTTGGGAGTCTCATCCTGTGCACATCTTGAAGCCCCCTTGTGGGTGTGGAGGGACCCCGTCTGGTCTGGGGAGGGACGTGCTGCCGGACAGACCCTGGGTGCGCAGGTGTGGGCGGCCGGTCGCTAGCTCCTGTTTCTACCTGCAGGGGCCGAGGAGCCTCTGGAGACCAGCCTGAGAGCCCACGGGGGCCATGGCGCCAAGCATGCGCTGGAGAAGCGGCCTGTGCCCATTCGGAGGAAAAGAAGCATCGGTGAGCCCCAGGACTGCTGGGCCGGTGGGGGGCTGCGGGAGGGGCTCTGGGGCCTGCCCTCTCCCCCATTCCCCCAACCGTGGCCTCGGGGGATCCGTCCCTTCTCTTCTCTGTAAGACAAAGGCACAGCCTGCTCAGGGTCCCGTGCGCGTGCCTCCTCCCTGCTCATTGCTGCAGGCCTGGCCTGGGCCGAGAGTTTCCAGGAGGGGGGAGCCGTCATAAATTCCTGAAGTGCCCGGTCTTGTTGGGGCCTGCGCTGCAGACAGCCTCGCTGGAAGACGGGTCGTGTTTAATTTCCAGCTCGTAACGTGCAGCACACTGTGCTCCCAGCTGCGCCGCAGAGCAGTGGGTACGGCCGTGCTGGGCCTGGTGGGCCCTTCCCAGGGCCCCAAGCCCACTCAGACCTGGCCCCCCGGCCCCCATGCAGGGTTTGTTCCCTCTCGCAGAGCAACCCCGGGTCCGCCTGGTCCCTTTAGGAGTGATTAGCTGGTGGGGGTCTCCTGGGGCCTCAGGCTCAGCCTTGAGGGAAGATCTTGTCCTAGGGGCGCAGCTGGAGGGTGTGTGACCACCCACTCCCTTGCCACCTGTGGGTCCCGACTGCTGCCCATCCCCTGTGTGACCTTGGGCATGTGACTCCCTCTGTCCGAGCTTTATTTCCTCCAAGAATATGGATTTTATAGCTTTTACTTCTGGGCGTGGTGTGTGGGTAAATGATCCCTAGCTGAGGCCAGCGGGCCCTCCCCGGGTGGCGTTTGCCGTTGTGAACGTGTGTTCCCATCTCCACGGCCAGGTGCTCTGGTAGGGCTGTTGTGAACATGTGTTCCCTTCTCCACGGCCAGGTGCTCTGGTAGGGCTGTTGTGAACGTGTGTTCCCATCTCCACGGCCAGGTGCTCCGGTAGGGCTGTTGTGAACGTGTGTTCCCTTCTCCACGGCCAGGTGCTCTGCTAGGGCCGTTGTGAACGTGTGTTCCCTTCTCCGAGGCCAGGTGCTCTGCTAGGGCTGTTGTGAACGTGTGTTCCCATCTCCGAGGCCAGGTGCTCTGCTAGGGCTGTTGTGAACGTGTGTTCCCATCTCCATGGCCAGGTGCTCTGCTAGGGCTGTTGTGAACGTGTGTTCCCATCTCCACGGCCAGGTGCTCCGGTAGGGCTGTTGTGAACGTGTGTTCCCATCTCCACGGCCAGGTGCTCTGCTAGGGCTGTTGTGAACGTGTGTTCCCTTCTCCACGGCCAGGTGCTCTGGTAGGGCTGTTGTGAACGTGTGTTCTCTTCTCCACGGCCAGGTGCTCTGGTAGGGCCGTTGTGAACGTGTGTTCCCAGCTCCACGGCCAGGTGCTCCGGTAGGGCTGTTGTGAACGTGTGTTCCCATCTCCGAGGCCAGGTGCTCTGCTAGGGCTGTTGTGAACGTGTGTTCCCATCTCCGAGGCCAGGTGCTCTGCTAGGGCTGTTGTGAACGTGTGTTCCCATCTCCATGGCCAGGTGCTCTGCTAGGGCTGTTGTGAACGTGTGTTCCCAGCTCCACGGCCAGGTGCTCTGGTAGGGCTGTTGTGAACGTGTGTTCCCTTCTCCGAGGCCAGGTGCTCCGGTAGGGCTGTTGTGAACGTGTGTTCCCAGCTCCACGGCCAGGTGCTCTGGTAGGGCTGTTGTGAACGTGTATTCCCATCTCCAAGGCCAGGTGCTCTGGTAGGGCCGTTGTGAACGTGTGTTTCCAGCTCCACGGCCAGGTGCTCTGCTAGGGCCGTTGTGAACGTGTGTTCCCATCTCCACGGCCAGGTGCTCTGCTAGGGCCGTTGTGAACGTGTGTTCCCAGCTCCGAGGCCAGGTGCTCTGCTAGGGCCGTTGTGAACGTGTGTTCCCATCTCCGAGGCCAGGTGCTCTGGTAGGGCTGTTGTGAACGTGTGTTCCCAGCTCCGAGGCCAGGTGCTCTGCTAGGGCTGTTGTGAACGTGTGTTCCCATCTTCACGGCCAGGTGCTCTGGTAGGGCTGTTGTGAACGTGTGTTCCCATCTCCGAGGCCAGGTGCTCTGCTAGGGCTGTTGTGAACGTGTGTTCCCATCTCCGAGGCCAGGTGCTCCGGTAAGGCTGTTGTGAACGTGTGTTCCCAGCTCCACGGTCAGGTGCTCTGCTAGGGCTGTTGTGAACATGTGTTCCCTTCTCCAAGGCCAGGTGCTCTGGTAGGGCTGTTGTGAACGTGTGTTCCCATCTCCACGGCCAGGTGCTCCGGTAGGGCTGCAGGATCCTCGATGGGTGCCTGTTCTGCTTCAGATGAAAGGGGTGCCTGTGAGCAGAGCTAGAGCTGGACTGAAGGTCCCTGTCCCTGGCTCCACCTCTGGCCCTGCCTGGTGGACTCCCCAGGCCCCTGTAGCCGGTGGGCGCTGTGAGTGGAGCCCCTTCCCCCACTGGGTCGGCCAGACCCCCAGCACCCAGCCCTCTTGGTTTGGTGGCTTGTCCCTAGAGGCCACCGAGGATGCACATGCAGGAGGAGGGGGCCCTCAGGAGGTGGGGGCATCTGAGACACCACCCCCCCCGCCCCCTGCCCCCTGGCACTGGGGTGAAGGCGGCTGTCCCTGCTCTGTGCTGGCTGCAGGGGTTGTGTGAGCCCCCGGGGTGTTGGGGGATTTTCAGCCCTCCGCCCCCAGGGTGGGCTCCCCACAGCCCCCTTCCCCAGGGTCTCCCCTCCTGGCCCTCAAGCCCCTGCTCATCTCTGGGCCAGTCAGGTGCACCCGTTGGGGGCTGGAGTCTTTCTGCCTCTGCTGGACCGGGGGCTGTGTGACAGGCCCTGTTGGAGGAAGCTGTGGGCCATGGGGATGCTCCTGCCTGGGCCCCTGGGAGCTGCCGCAGCCCTGGGGCTTCCAGAACATTCACCGGGCTCTTGCCTCTGCAGAGGAAGCCATCCCTGCAGTCTGCAAGACCAGGACGGTCATTTATGAGATACCTCGGAGCCAGGTGGACCCCACGTCTGCCAACTTTCTGATCTGGCCCCCGTGTGTGGAGGTGAAGCGCTGTACCGGCTGCTGCAACACCAGCAGTGTCAAGTGCCAACCGTCCCGCGTCCACCACCGGAGTGTCAAGGTGAGCTCGGCGTGCCCCGGCCCCAGGGGTAGCCCCGCCCAGCCGGGCGGCCGGCATGCTGCTGAGCCGGAGGACGCTCCCGTTTCTCTGACAGGCACGCCGAGGCCGGGGGTGGAGCCGGGGCTTGGGTCATGGTCGGTCACGCGAAGCAAGTTTGGATCTCGTGACGCAGTTGTTTGCCTCACTAACGGGTCTCGCGAGGTGTCCAGCGACTTAGCTGGGAGCTGCCTGACGTCTCCTCCAGGCCCTGGAGAGGCCTCACGAGCACTTCAGTGGGGGCTATGGTGCACGGCAAGGGGCTGGTGGGCCCCTCAGGGCCTCACCCTGCTGGAGACAGGAAGGGAGCGCTGGGGTGGGACCTGGTGGGGGGGGAGGCTGGGGGTCGGGTGGGCTCAGGCGAGGGGCCAGGTGCTCTGCCTGCCATGCTGGACCTCCGTCCCTGTCTGAAATCTGGGAGGGCGCCCCCGTTCCACTGGACGTGTGTGTCAGCGGAGTGCTAGCCAGAAGGGTCCTTCTGGGGGTGCTGAGGTGCTGGGGGTCAGGCCGCAACCCTGTGGCGGGGGGTGTACTCTTACTTGGAGACCCACAGGCCCCATGGCTTGGGTTGGATGTCCTCGCCCCCCTCCTGGGGCCCCTGGGAGCCAGCACATGGCCAGTGCTTGCCATGAAGCCCTCTCCCAGGCAGGGGGCTGGCTGTGATGACCTCTGAGGGCAGCACCGGGGGCACGCACAGAGGTCAGGCTCACATGACACGTCCAGGAGCTCCTCCGCTGAGTCCTGGGGAAGATTCTGCTTCCTCGGGTCACTGGGCAGCCAGACTGGGGCCTGGCTTTTGGCCCGGTGGCTGGAAGCCTTTCCCGGCCTTGGCCTGCTCCCCTCCGGCTGCACTTGCCTCTCGTGTGGAATGGGTCTGAGGCGCTGGGACTCAGGCTCTGGGACTGTGGAACTCCCATGGGGGCAGCTGGCCTTGCTATTTGGAGGCAAGGTTCCCTGCTTCTGGGTGTCAGCCTTTCTCTTTTCCAAAGGGCAGGTTGGAGGGAGGCTTCTAGACTGTCTCCTGGCTTCTCCGAAGTGTGGCTGAGGCTGGAGAATTCTGGGGGGGTTCCTGTCTAGAGGAGGGGCTGCCCCCCCTCCACCTGCCGGAAGCTGGGTCTGGGTGGGTCATGATCCCACGTGACCCTGGGGGCGTGGACTTGGCACCTTCCACGAGGAGCAGCCCCGCCCCCTCTCAGCTGGGCCTACAGCGGCAGGGGGTCCATCTTTGCTGGAAGGAGGCCTTCGCTTGTGGGGTGCAGTAGAATTCATTTCTCCACTAGGAATGATTTCAGATCCCCTGTGAGTCAGTGAGTCTAGGCCTGTCAAGCCGGCCGCTGGCCCCCGTGTGAGGTGCGGGGTTAAGGACCCTGTAGCCGGCACGTGAGAAGCACTTTAGACTTGTAACTGGGACTTCACTTGACCTTGGGGACTTGGTCCTCTGCGTGCTTTGGGTGTTGAGTAAGCAAATTCCGCGCCTGCTGCCCCACGGTCTCAGGCAGACGCTCCCCTTGGGGCTGAGTTGCCCCTGGAGTGCTTGCCTGGGGCGCCGGCTTCCGCCTCAGGGCTCCAGACTCGGGCGGTAGGGCCCCCAGCCCAGCACTGCATCCCCACTGCCCGCGCTGATTCCTCTTCCTCAGTTAAAGGAGGAAACTGAGGTCTAACCGCCCTGCCTGTGGGGTCTCTGCCGCCAGCCCGGCCAGCCCGCCTCTGCTTCCTTGGGTCTGGGGGTCCTCGCTTGTGGCGTGTTGGAGGGGTCTTATGAGCCCCAAGAAGTTGGGTAACTGAGGTCTTTCTCTCTCGGGCATGGGGGTGGGGTGCCCAAGATTAGATTGTCCTGCAGGTGGGCTTTGGGGCCTGTCCTTAGGGCATGAGACAGGGGCTTGGAGGCACAGGGGAGCGGGAAGGGAGTGGGGCTCTCTGCTCGGGGGCTCCAGCCTTTGGGGATCCCCCAGTGCTCCCACCCCGGCTTCCCGCAGTGTGAGGACCAGGGCGTGTCTGGTCCTGGGATGGGCATTAACCCCGCCTCTCTGCCCTGGTCCACCCTGAGGGCGGGTAGGTGTGCAGAGCTCCTCGGGGATCCTAGCGGCACAGTGGGTGAGGATGGGTGGTCCACCTCCGCTTGGGCACAGGCCCGGGGCTCCCCCATGGGCCTCCGTCTGCCCAGAGGGCTCAGTCCTGCAGCCAGGGGTCAGGCAGCCTGGCTCCACGTCGGAGGCCCTGCCCCCCTCAGACCCGGTCCCCTTCCTCCGTCTCCTTCTTCAGGGAAGGCATCCCCTCCCTGCCCACCCATCCGAAGGTTGGCAGGAAAACATCCAGCCCCAGACACTGGGGGTTCTGGCAGAGAGGAGACAGAGGCCAGTGGGAACAGGAGGCCCCTTGTGGGGGCTGGCCTGGCCCCCCAGCCTGTCCAGGAGCCCTTCCTGTTCTGTTCGGGGTTGAGGCTGAGCAGGGAGGGGGCCCCTGGGAACCCCAGGCTGGGTGTGGTGTGATGACTGCTGGGGGTCGGTAGGGATGACGCCCTCCGGGTTGTGCACGGTCAGAGGCGCCCCTTACTGAAGGGAGATAACGGTGAGGTCGGGAGTGGTTGCCCTCCTGAGGCCCAGGTGGCCGAACGGCGCAAGGTGTCCTCAGCTGAAGGCAGCCCCCAGGCCCTGGGTCAGGACACGCCCCCCAGCTCCCCACCGTGACCTCCGTGAGGCGTTTTGTGCCCACAGCTCGCTGGCGGCCTTGGACCTCCAGGGCCTGCCCTCGGGGTGGCATCTGGAGCGGGCCCCGGCACGCCTGCAGACCCTCCAGTGTTGCCAGGTGGGCAGGGGTCCCGGGGGCCGACTTCCCTGCCCTGTGCTCAGCATGGTCAGCGCTTGGTGTCTTCCCCGCAGTGCAGACCCCGGGCCGGGCTGGCAGTGGCTCGGGGTGAAGGAGCAGCTCTGAGCAGCCATGTCCCCACCTGCGGGCGGGCCTCCAGCCTCTCACACGGTGGAGGTGTCGGGCTCCATTTGCTTTCAGGGCAGCCCGTGGGCCAGGCCTCCAGAAGCCTGGACCCAGCTCTGTGGTCATGCCCAGGGTGGTCGTCTGCAGCTCTGCTTTGCTAGACCTCAGGCTTCTGGAAAGTGGGTCTGGCGTGTCCACCTGGGATGTCCAGTAATGGGTCTCTGCACCCAGTATTGGACTGGGGGGTCGCTTTGGGTGGGAGGTCCCAGCTGGGGCCCCATTAGCCATTGCTGTTTGGGGAGCTAGTTTGGGGCTTTGGGGGGAAAGCAGTGGCAGTGGCAGTGAGTCTCAGGTAAAGGGCCCCAGAGTCCCTCCCCTCTGGTGGGTAGGGATGCCCTACCCTTGCCTGGGGGGAGCCCTAGCGGTCAGGGAGGCCAGCACCTTGGAAGGTGGGCATGCTTCTAGGCCCTGGAGCTGGGTCGCTTTCTCTGTGCCATTGTGGCCCCTAAGCCGGGCCTGGAGGAGGACCACCGCCTGTGAGCCAGGTCGAGGTCTGTCGGCCGTGACCCCAGGAGTCGGCCGTGGAGCCCCAGAGCCCTCACCCAGTAGACTCAGGGTGTCCCCCCGGCTAAGCGGTGAGCCCAGGGCCTCTGCCGGTTCCAAGTCCAGGCCTCCTTCTGGGGGAAACAAGCCCTGTTCATGCTGCCCCAGTTTCCCCGTCTGTAAAGCGAGCCGCTGCTGTGCCCTCTCAGGGTAGGCCTGGCACGTGGGGTTCAGCAGATACTGGTGTTTATTCTGGGTGGCACTCTGATAATCTGGGGGGTCCCCTGCAGGGCGTGGCTCTCCCTGGCCCTCCTGGGGGCGTCCTGCCTCATAGCAGCCCAGCTCGGGGGGCCAGTGAGCGGCAGGAACTCAAGGCCCTGCTTGGAAGGGTGACGGCATTGTTGGATGGCGTCTCCTGTGGGTCTGCTCCGGGAACGTGCGGGTGGGGTGTTCGTGACACAGCAGCTCGTGGTGGGGAATCTGAATGTCAGGTTTTTCAGGTGCAGCCCAGGCTCCCAAGACAAACAGCGGGAAGGAGGGGGGGATGTGGGGCCCCAGTAGGCTCCAGTATGGGTCTGGGGCCCGAGGCAGTGGGATGGGGTCCCAAGGGTGTCAGCGTCTTGATCTGTGGCCTTGGCTATTGTGCAGGACGCTTTTGAGAATTTAATGCTCACAGTGTGTTCTTGGGGGAGAAAAATGTAGCCATTTCCTGGCCAGACAGAGGTGCCTGACCGGCCTGGAACCCTTGCACGCCCAGAAGCAGGTGCCACCGAAAATTCCTGTTTGTCTTTCTTTGATAAGAAAAATAAGACTTTTCTCTAAAGACTTGAGCAGCTGGTGTCATGTGCCCTTCACCAAGGGGCCCACGGGGGACAGCGCCACTGGACCGTGCACGGGTCCCATGGCCGGTCTGTCTGGTGGGTGGCAAGCCCGCCCCCGTGCCTGGGGCCCTGGGTCCTCGTACCTTCCCCGCAGAGGAAACCGGGGAGGTGCCCAGAAGGTGTAGCCACGTGGCCATGCCGGGCCTGGACGGGGGTCCCCCATCTTCTGGCCTCCAGGCCCTTTGTGAAGGACTGTCCCTCGGCTGGGGGCTTCTGCTCGTGGCCCGGGGCCCCGTTCACGTTGGCCAGCTCTGGACCACGAGCCAGGCTCCCCCGGGGCCTCCACGTGCCCAGGGTGAATGCTGGGTGGGCTCTGCTCCCTTCCTGCCTGTCTCCCCGGGAGAACAGCAAGGGGTGGAGTGGGTGTCCCTGAGGGCCATCCCGGGAACTGGGACCCGGGCAAGGCTGCAGGGCTGGGCCCGGCCCCACGTCAGGTGGCCGAGGGGTTCTCGTCTGGAGTCTATGGCAGGCCAGAATGTGCGTCCAGACCGACAGCCTCCCTGTGAGCCCCGAGGGCTGCGCGCTCCTCCGCGGGCCTCGGGGGGGACAGGAGGGAGGGCGACACCCGAGCCGCAGACCACGAGCAGTAGCCCTGCTCCTCAGCTGCTGATAGGCAAGTACACATTGTCCCAGAGGTCCCTAAAACGTGGCCGCAAACACCTTCCTTCACCCAGAGCTCCCACCTTGAGTGCGTCCCTTCGGGCCTTCTCCTGGCGTGTGTGAGCCCTTTAGGTTTATTTTAAGTTAAAATAGGACCAGGGACTTCCCTGGTGGTCCAGTAGCCAAGACTCTAGGCTCCCAATGCAGGGGGCCTGGGTTCGATCCCTGGTCAGGGAACTAGATCCCACGTGCCGCAACTAAGAATTCACATGCTGCAACTAAAAGATCCTGCGTGCTGTAGCTAAGACGCGGGAGCAGCCAAATAAATAAATAAATATTAAACAAAAAGTGGGACCAAACCGCAAATGCCGCACCACAGCTCGCTGTTTCCTCCCCGAAAACCCTGCTTTTCCCACTGGGAGGAGCCCAGAGGTCAGCAGTCGGGCTGCTCGCACCCCGGATGGGGCCCGGCGCCTCCCCACCCCCAGGGCTGCGTGCGCTTGTCCATAGCAGGCCGCTGTCTCGGCAGGTGGCCAAGGTGGAGTACGTCAGGAAGAAGCCAAAGTTAAAAGAGGTGCAGGTGCGGCTGGAGGAGCACCTGGAATGCACGTGCGCGAGCGCCAGCCCGAGCCCCGGCCACCGGGAAGAGGAGGCGGGTAAGGGGCGCCGTCCTGCTGCTGCAGCGGAGGGTCCGGAGCCTGGCTTCTGTGGCCGCGTCCGGCGGGCTCGGTGGGTGGGTGGGTGGGGGAGGCGGGATCGGGGGCTGTGGCCAAGGCCCGTTTACTAAGCTGCCCTCGTGGCCTGGGACCTGCTGGGGAGGGAGGGAGGTCTGGCCACTGTGCGGGTCCGGTCACCCGCCCAGCTGGTGGGGGGAGCGGGTGAGATGCGGCCGAGGAAGGGCCCTGTCCCCGGCGGGTGGTGGGCGCTGGCCGCGGCGTTGCCAGTCAGGGTCCTGGCCTCCCCCGGGGCAGACTTGGCCCAGAGCAGCCCGGCGTGGTGACCGCCGTGTTGGGCCAGCTTGAGGGGACCAGGAAGTGTCTCCATGCCAGCGCCATCGAGTTGTTTTACAGAAAGACAAACACCCCAGCTACTTACGGCTGCAGTTTCCACCCCACAGCCCTCCCTTAGGCCCTCTCACCCTCCCTGCCCTTCTGTCAACAGGAAGGCGCAGGGAGTCAGGTAAAAAACGGAAAAGAAAAAGGTTAAAACCCACCTAACGCGGTCCACCAGGTAGGAGCCGGCCGCCGGCCATGCCGCAGTCCTGGGGTGGGAGGCGCAGCGACTGATCACTCGGCGAATCACCCCGAAGGCGAGGACGCGCCCTGATTGGCCTTGATCCGTCCGCGAGCTTCTGCTGTCTGGCTGGGCTGCGGGTCTCCGCATTCCCATCCCCAACCCCTCCCCTCCCGCTGCTCGGGGCACCTGGCCCATGGCTCCCTCCTGCTCCGGGGCCCCTGCTCTGGCTTTGGTCCTTGTTGATTGGGGAGGCAAAGGCATCACACAAGCGGAGTGATCTGGGTTCCCTGAGCAGCAGTGGGGTAGCTCTGACGTTTACTCGCTGGGATCACCTCGGACAGGTTACCCACCTCCTTTGACAGATGAAAAAACTGAGGCTTAGAGGGATTACAGATGAAGATTGTTGAAGGCTGAGTAGATCCTGTCTGAAAATGCTTTGTAAACGTACAGGGCTGTTGGCTACTGTGTTGGCAGTTGTGTTTGGCTGCTAATAACATGCCAGAAACAAGGGTTGAGATAAGGTAGGGAGACCAGAGCATGTATGGCAGTCTCAGGGACCCACTTCTTTCCAGGACTAGTGGTGTCCATCCTCAGAGTTGCCTCATGGCCCGAGATGGCTGCCAAAGCTCCAGAAATCACGTTACACTCCAGGCCTGGAAGAAAGATTATGGTGGGGACTGGGGACAATGGTGAAAGGACCCAGTGACTTTTGCTTTGATCTCATTGGCCACCCCTCTGCTGTAAGGGGGCCTGGGAAAGGTGGTCTTTCAGAGGGGCTTCCCAGGAGAAAGTGGCTGTGGGCAACCACGGAGGAGGCAGTTTTAAGCCTTCCTGGTCCTTCGTGTTGGCCTGTCTGGCTCTGCAGAGCCTGGTCCTTGCTTCTGGGCATGTGGGAGCCCATGGCATCCAAAACAAATAGTTGTGAGAGGAATTCTTGGAGACAGGTGCCCGGGAGCCCAGGCTCCAGCTGAGTGATGTGTGACTGCAGAACGCTGCCAGGTCAGGAGTTTCTGAGGCCCGTAGGTCACGTCCGTTCAGGAGGATCCTCTGGGGAGGAAAGGTCCACGTGGACAGATCTTGAAGCAGCCCCAAAACGACTGCTCAGCCTTGGCTTTTGGGTCCCCAGGGTGTGGTGCAGGGGCTGGTTTTATACCTGCCTGTGCTGCCAAGTTTATGACCACTGGGCTTAGCCTCCATGGGCTAGCTGATGATTGATACCCCAAAGGGAGGGGCAGGCGTCCCTGCCTCCCTGCTAGCGTTCAGGCTGTGGGCATGTGGTGGGATGAGCAACAGACAGGCGACGTAGGGTGGGGAAGAGCTGCTCTTAGCTCAGCTCAGTGTAGCTCTGCCTGGTCACAGAGACCCCTCTGTCTTGCTGGTGGCATCCATCCTCAGGGTTGCCTCATGGCCCAAGATGGCTGCAGGATCTCCAGAAATCACATCAAGCTGTAGGCTGGAAGAAAGAAGAAGGTGAGGAGACAGGCATAAGAACCTTTCTGGGCCTCAGTTTTCCCTATCTGTACAATGGGAGAATGGGGTTTGCTATGAAGCTGTGTACTGTGAGATCCCAAGAGCCTAGTCCCAATTCTGGTCAGGATGTTACAGAAGGGGTAATGAGGCATATTTGATTTGAAAATTTTAATAAAAGCTCTGAATCCTACGACTTGCCATGAGGCGTGTGTGTGTGTGTGTGTGCGCGCGCGTGCGCGCACACCCCTGATTGGCTTAAATGTTTCACACAATCGACGTCACTCAGCGGTGTGTGTGCTCGTGGCCTCTCAGCGTCTGTCTCTCCCCTCTGCCTGCAGATGTGAGGTGAGGATCAGCCAGCAGCCCTTTTCCGGGACACGGATGTACATGGCGTGTTACATTCCTGAACCTACTATGTACGGTGCTTATTGCCAGCGTGGTCTTTGTTCTCCTCCGTGAAAACTGTCTCCATGCACACTCTGGAGAACAAAGAGACAGTATACGTTGTTTATGTGACATCAAAGCAAGTATTGTAGCACTCGGTGAAACAATAAGAAGCTTCCTTGTCAAAAAAAAGAGAGCAAACAAAACCACGAAACATGACAAACAAAACTCACTCACAAAAATATCTAAACATTTGCCGGAATGGAGGGACGCCCCGAGGGATGGAAGTGACAGACGTCTCGGCAGACTGGATCTCTTTCCAGGGTGGTCACAGGTGCTTTGGCCAAGGACAACAGAGCCTGCTTTCTGAAGGCTGCGATCGGATGCCGCCGGCCTCTGCAGGGGCACGCAGGAGCCAGGAATGTCTCGGAAACCACATCTC
The DNA here is from genome assembly GCF_949774975.1 of Lagenorhynchus albirostris. Lineage (NCBI taxonomy): Eukaryota > Metazoa > Chordata > Mammalia > Artiodactyla > Delphinidae > Lagenorhynchus > Lagenorhynchus albirostris. Next base: position 87,755,346 of record NC_083109.1, read on the forward strand.
CTTGCTGTAGTGTTTAAGTCTATACAGAAACCTTCCTGAGAGCCTTAAGTGGATTTTTTTTTACACCATAAAGTGATTATTAAGCTTTCCTTTCTACTCTTTGCCTAGCTTTTTTTTTTTTTTTAATTATCTCTTGGATGACATTTACACCGATAACACCAGGCTGCAGTAACAGTCAGGACGGTGGGACGGTACCTTTCCTAGCAGGATGCAAACAAATGAGATGTATTAAAATAAACATGGTATACCCACCTATGCATCATTTCCTAAATGTTTTTGCCTTCACGTGTTTCTTCCTTGCCCCATTTTACTCACTTTTTAATTTAAGCCATTTCGAGAGAACTGCGTGAACCAATCACGTGCCGTCCCCAGGCCTCTTGCCCTGAGTCCCTCCCACCTGCTGCGGCCAGGCCTGGGGATGTGGCTTTCCGGAGTGGCTGCCCAGGGTTGCTCCCTGCTGCTGTCGCTGGTGTTTGGACAGAACCTAAACTCTATTTTTCGTAAGATGTTACGCTTTATGTGTATTCAACAGAAATTATGTGTGTGTGTTGTTTTTTTGATTTTGTTTTTTTGTAAAGGTGAAGTTTGTATTTTTGTCTAATATTACCAGTTTTATATACCTGAGAGCCTGCCATGTTTTTTTTTGAACCAAAAGGAAAAAAAAAACCCACCAACAAAATGCATACATGTGAAAAGCATTTGTGGCCACGTTTTTCTAGTTGCGTAGCCGAGTCCATGCCCTGTCTGTCACGTGGCCCATGGCCCATGGCCCGGGTGCTGGAGCTCCCGGGTGATGACTGGGAGATGACAGCGTCCTGGGCTGGCCGGTGATCCCAGGCCTGCCCGTGGGATTCCAGAAGCTACGGGAAGCGGCCAAAGGAGCTGTCCTGCTGGCGCGCGTGGCCTCACGGAGGCGGAGCCGTGCATCCCCTCAGACGCCGAGTGGACGAGGAAGACCTGACCCCACAGAGCGCGTTGACCGCGGTGTCTGCGCGTGTACCAGTGGACACGGTCAGCCTTACGTCGCCCGTGGCCTACTGCTCCTGTCCTCATTGCCTCAGGGCTCCTGAGACCGTCAGGATCCCTTTGTTGCCGTGGGATCATCTCTGGTGATAGTGTCCCCGGGGTTCAGCTGTTCATGGAGATTCTGTAAAGGAGCGTCTTCAGCGCATCTGCAGGGTGTGGTCTCGGCTGCAGCATGACGCCTTTCAGCGAGAGCGCGTGGGGGTGGGGGTGGGCGCAGGTGGCGTGGCCCCAGCCCCCCACAGGGGAGCGCCCCCTGTGCAGGTGCTGTGAGGGGTGCCCGCTGCCTCCAGCCCCGTGGCTGGCGCCCTGGGGCTGCGCCGTGCTCGACGCTGTGCTGCGGATACGTGTCTGATGCTAGATGTATAAACGTGATCTGTGTATTTACGTCCCGTGAGATGCTGAGAACACTGCTCAGTTTTTCTTTCTTTGTGCAAAGCCATCTGATGAATGGTCTGTCCATTAAAGCGATGGCGCAGAAAGGCCTGGTGTGCTTTTGGGGAGGAGGAATGTCCCAGAAGGGGAGGAGGGCCTTGGCGGTGGTGCTGGAGGATGTCGGTGGGGGGGCTGTCACTGTGTCACACAGAACGGAGGGTCTCGGGCCAGCTCCCCATTCCCAGATGATGGCAGAAGGCCCTGCGGCCTCAGCTCTGGTGGCTGCCTGGCGCCCGTCCAGTCCGAGGACTCCTGAGGGCCCCAGGCGAGCCTACCTGCGCCCCGTCAACCACTGAGAGGTTCAGGTGGCCCCCTCGGCTGGTTCGGCTCCCTTGTCCCATGTGTGTGTGGGTGGAATTCCACTGGAAGCACTAGATAGTGGGGAGGAGAGGTTCCCCTAAGGAATCGGGGCGCCATTCAAAGATGTGGCTATACAGTGGGGTGCTGGGTGGAGCCTTAACCTGGGCCCCCAAAGCAGAGCCCAAGAAGGGCTGGGGGGCAGAAAGCTTATTGGAGGGGGAATCCAGGAATGAAATTGTGCAGCGGGGAGTTGGACTTCATCTGGGGGGCCTGTCAGAGCTGTCTGCCCAGGCTGTGCACACGATGCCTGGCTTCCTGCAAGGTCCCTCCTGTGGCCTTGCCAGAGGTGGGCAGGAGGTCGGGGGATGCCTGCGTGGGGCTGAGTTGGAGAGCTGGGAGGATGCTGTGGACACAGGGCTGTCTGTGGCAGCCCCAACAAAACCACGAGTGCAGGGCTGTGCCTGCAACTCGGGGACGTGTCCCAGACCCTCCGCGGCCACCTGTCACCGCACTTTGTAGCGCGCCCACCTCTGTGCCACCCCAGCCCCCTGCCCTCCAAAGCAGCGGCACCCCACCCTTCCCCCCCCCGTCCTCTCTGAGAGTGAAGTATGAAGCCTGGGGGGCCTTGGGCCCTGCCTGGCTGGGAAGTACCCCCGGCCTCTCCTCTGTGCCCTCTGCAGGCCTCAGGACCCCCCACCCAGGCCTTGCCAGCTCTGTTCATTCCATGGGGTACAAATTGCTCCTGAGTCTTGGGGCGCCCAGGTGAAGGAGGAGCCAGTGTTTCTGGGGCTCGGTGGACAGCCGTCATCCCGTGGGGCCCCTGGCCTGGGAAGCAGAGTGAATGCCCTGAGCGCCCCCAGGCTGGGGAGGGCTATTTATCAAGAGGTCTGTCTTCAGACCCTTCCCGGGCACTCGTGGCGGGCAGCTGGAGGTGGGGTGTGGGAACAGGCTCTGCTGGGCTCTTGCCTGCCTGGGACCACCTGGCAGTGTGACCCTCGGTGTCTCACCAGGTGATCTTGGGCGACCTTGCCATGTGACCTTGGCAGGTCACTTCCCCACTCTTGGCCGGACGGCCGTGCTTGTCTCTGCGGTGAAGGGAAGGGCTTGGCCCAGAGCAGAACCTCCAGAAGGAGCCGTGGAGCCCTCTACACGGAGGAGGGGCAAGGGAGGAGCTGGTCCTCAGGCCAGGGGAGCAGCCCACTGGGCCCCCTCCTGGTCCTTCCCTAACGGGAGGGGCTGAGAGCCTCCTTCCTCACCCACCTGCTGCGAGGCCGTGAGACAGAGCTTCACCTGAGCAGAGCCTGCAGAGCAGATGACGGGCCAAGAGGCTTCCCTACCGCCCTGCAGGGCTGAGCCCCCTCCAGGCCTCAGGCCACCTGCTCTGCTCACGGCTCCTTCCTGGGTCTTTCTCCTCACCAGCCTGGGACCCTGGGAGGCAGGGCTGGGGTCTGAGTCTTTTCTGGGCCCCTGAGCGCCCCTAAAGTGGGCAGCAGGCTGTTTGCTCGGAGCCCATACCTATGTCCTTGGGGCCCTGCACCTCAGGTCAGTCACGGCTGCACTGAGGGAGGAGCCCTGGGTCACCCCTGGGGTGGAGGCCAGGTCCCAGCCCGGCCTTGGGGGTGTCAGCAGCGGGCAGGAGCTGGCCGTCACCCCGCGGCCCCCACAGCCCCATGGCCGGCTGGAATCCACCCCCAGCCCCTTCGGGGCCGGGGATGCAAAGCCTGTGGCTTCTGCAGAATAAAGCAGCGACTGTTCCGGCGGGGCCCTTCAGCTGCCAGAAATGTGGAGCGTTCACTGGCCTCCGGCCTGCCGAGCGGGGGCGGCCGCCTGGGAGGACTGCGCACCAGACGCCGGCCCTGTGCGCACCGGCTGAGGCCCCTGCCCGGCGCACTCTGGTGGTGAAGCACCCCCAGCCCCCCCCTCCGGCCCTGCGGCCCTCGCAGGCACCTGTCTCTGCCAGGCCGGCCACCTTGGGGCTCCACCAGGTGCTGCCCTGCCTGGAAGTCCCCTGTGGATCTGGTGTGTAGGGCGTAAGGACAGATGGAAACTCTTCTCTAGGCGGGGGACACACTGCAGGGCCCAGGCTTGGAGGGGGAGCCGCTGCCAGATAGCTCTCCCAAGGGGCCTGGCCCCCATCACCCTCACCTGGGGACCCTGGGCCCTCATCCTGACTGTCTGGGGACGAGGAACCCAGAGTGTGCAGCGGGCAGGCCCCCGCCGAGCCCCTGCCTGGCGGTCAGTCCTCCTCCGCACTTCCAGGCTCCGGGTGGCCATGCCCTCTGCAGGCTGTGGAGGCCCAGCGGGGCGCCCGGCGGAGAGGCTGGCTCAGAGCCCCCTCACGGCTCTTCCTGCTGCGCCTCTGAGATTGCTGGGCTCACGGGCCGTGCGCGGGCCTGGTGGGTGTCATCCTGTGGCAGCTCGGGGTGCCTGGCGCCTTCCTTGGGTGTCTTGAGTGGGGGGCCTCTCTCGGGGCTGGCTAGGCACAGGTGCTGGGACCCTGGCCCTTTCTTTCTGTCTCGCTGCCCCCAGGTCCTTCCCAGTCCGTGTTCCGTCCTGCAGGCCCTCAGGAAGGGTGGGTGGGTATCCCCGTCACAGCCCCCAGACCCCGCCAGGCCCCAGGTGTCCTTGGATGCTCATGGAGAGGTTGTGGGCCTTCCCTACAGCTGCATTTCTGGAGAGAAAGAGGCAGCTGCAGGCTTGCCAGGACCTGTGTTCCCAGAGGGGCGCTGCCCCCTGGAGCGGGAGGCCTGCCGCCTCGTCAAGACAGAGGCTCAGCTCAGCACCACAGCCCGCCTGCGAACTCTCCCTGACCCCAGAGCCACCGTCCCTTCCTCTGCCAGTCCGTGGCCCTCCGCCCTGTCCCCCCCCCGCAGCACAGCTGGCATCAGGAGGCCGGGTCACCCACCCAGACTGCCTCCGGGGTGGGTGGACGGGCGGAAAAACCAAACCCCGAATTTTAGATGCCAAGGGCAGTGGCTGTGGCTGCTGGGTCTCTAGAGGTTCCTTTGTTCGTTTGTTCATTCGCTCATTCATTCATTTCTGTCCCAGCAGAGTGTACACCGGGGCAGCGCCCTGAGGTGTCAGAGAGGGAGGTCAGTGACCTCACACAGGGCCCCTCTCTGTTTGGCGCTGCTGTCAGCGGAGTTGTTTTCTTAACTTAATTTTGGATTGTTCATTGCTGGTGAGTATTGATCAATATGCAGTTGTTTTTTTTTTTTTTTTGCGGTACGCGGGCCTCTCACTGTTGCGGCCTCTCCCGTTGCGGAGCACAGGCTCTGGACGCGCAGGCTCAGCGGCCATGGCTCACGGGCCCAGCCACTCCGCGGCACGTGGGATCCTCCCGGACCGTGTCCCCTGCATCGGCGGGCGGGTTCTCAACCACTGCGCCACCAGGGAAGCCCCTGCAGTTGGTGTTTATGTGTCGATCCTGCAGCCTCGCTGCTTTGTTTCTAGCCCTAATGTTTGTGTGGGTCTTGCCATTTTCTATGTACAAGATCGTGTCACCTTCAAACAGGAGTAGCTGACTGCTTTCTTCTTAATCTGGATGTTTTATTTCTTTTTCTTGCTGGATTGCCCTGGTGAGAAGCTCCGGTACAGTGGGGAGAAGTGGGGGGAGCAGACATTGTTATCTTGCTCCTGATCTTAGGGGGAAGGTTTTAAGTTTTTCTCCATTAAATGTGGTGCAAGCCGTGGGTTCCGTCCAGGGGGAGGAAGTTCCCTTCTGTTTCTAGTTTGCTGAGTGTTTATCATGAAAGGGTGTTGGATTTTTTCTGGGTGATGCTTTTTCCACATCAGTTGAGATGATCATATGTTTTTCTTTATCCTATTAATATAGTGCATATATATATGTAAAACGTTGACTGATTTTGGTATGTTGAACCAGACTTGCATTCCTGGGATAAATCCACCTGGTCATGGGGTATAATCATTATTTTTATACGTTGTTGGATTTGGTTTGCTAATATTTTGTTGAAGATTTTTACGTCTCTACATAAAGATAGTGGTCTGTGTTTTCTTGTAATGTCTTTGGTTTTAGTATCAACACATAAAAATAATGACTCTATGAGAGTGGGTTCCTTCCTCTTATATTTTTTGGAAGAGTTTGTGAAGCACTGGTGTTAATTCTTTTTAAAAATATTTGGTAGAATTCACTAGTGAATCCATCTGGGCCTGGCCTTCTCTTGTAGAAAGATTTTGATCATGAATCCAACCTCTTTCCTTGTTATAGACCTCCATTTTTCTTGTCATTTCTTTTTGAGTCAGTTTTGGTAATTTTTCCATTTCATCTAGGTTATCTAATTCTTAGCACACAATTGTCTAGAGCGTTCCCTCATCATTCTTTTTATTTCTGTAAGGTGAGTAGTAATGTTCCCTTTTTTCATTTCTGATTTTAGTAATTTAAGTCTTCTTTTCTTGGTCAGTGTAGCTGAAGTTTCATCAGTTTTGTTGATCTTTTCACAGACACAGTTTTTGCCTCTGTTAATAACCTCAGTTTTAGTCCCTCTAGTCTTGATGGTTTCATTCCTCTGCTTGTTCGGGTTGACTTTGCTGTGGTCCCAGCTTCTTATGGAAGATGAAGTTACTGATTTGAGGTCTCTCTCTTTTTCTGTAACATAGGGGTCTGCAGTTGTAAATTTCCCTTTAAGCACTGCATTAGCTGCATCTCCAAAGTTTTGGTGTGTGTGTGTTTTCATTTCCATTCACCTCAAAGTATTTTCTAGTTTCCCTTGAATACTCCTTGTATGTACTTCTATCTATGTTTTCTCTCTGCTCATGAGAAGAGCACCTCCCCAGGTTACTAAATAGTCTTCAAAACCATGACTTCTGGGCTTCCCTGGTGGCGCAGTGGTTGAGAGCCCGCCTGCCGATGCAGGGGACACGGGTTCGTGCCCCGGTCCGGGAAGATCCCACGTGCCGCGGAGCGGCTGGGCCCGTGAGCCATGGCCGCTGAGCCTGCGCGTCCGGAGCCTGTGCTCCGCAACGGGAGAGGCCACAGCAGTGAGAGGCCCGCGTGCCGCAAAACAACAACAACAACAACAACAACAAAAACCCCATGATTTCTGCTGGCTTCCCAGGAGTCCACCTGGCTGGCTGAGACCGCCGTCTCACGGGTCCTTCTGTGGCCTGCTCCCTGCAGGCTCTGGCTCCTGGGTGCAAAATCTTTCCAGAAGTGGAAGCACACATTTAAAGGTCCGTCACGTCTTGCAATCCCCCCAGCAGCGTGTGGGCAGTCCAGCACCCTTCTCACGGAGGCCACGGGGACTGCACGAGCACGTAGAGACAGACCCCCCTGCAGAGAAAGGGGGCGCCAGGCTGTGCGTCCAGCGGTGGTGAGACGTTCCATGACCCATCATTGCCCCAGGACGGCCCCCATTCGGCCTCCGCGGGGAAGCACCCCAGCCGACCTAGACGGTGTTGTGCATCCCAGCAGCTCTGCCTTCTAGGTTGAAACTTTTGCCTTTGTCGAGGGGCTTGAATAAATAGTGTCACAGTTCATCACGAGGCAGAGAGCCCCAGGCTGAGAGCAGGTCTGGGGAGGCTGTACCGGGGCAGGCACAGGCCTGGCTGCTTGACCCTGAGTAAGGCGTTCCCTCTCTGGGCCTGAGCCCCAGCCCTGGAGGGCCCCCTGGGGGATTGTCCTGTGCTGATGGGACTGTGTTTGCAGAGTATTTGTAGGTTAAGGAGGGCTTTCTCAGGGCGTCCCCCTGGGCATCTTAAGGGTCTCCCAGGCCAGGTTTTCTCAGTGAAGTAGAGCCTCCTAGATGGGGAAATGGGGACAGGGACCACATGCTGGGGAGCAAACTGCAAAGACATCACCTGCCAGAGCAGGCCCTCCCCTCCCCCCTCCTTCCTCCCTCCCCCTCTTCTCTCCCCCCTCCTCCCCCCTTCAATTTTTTGGAGCCCGTCAGTGCCTGGGGCTGCACTGGGATTGCAGCTACCTTGGGAAGGCCCTGGGGGCAGAGGGCTCTGTTTACCTAGTGCTGGTGGCGGGCGGTTGGGCAAACAGCCCTCGGCTCCAGGCCTGCCTGTCGGCCTGGGTGGTGTCCAGGGGCCCCTCGGCCTGCATACTTCGCTCCCCCCTGACCGACCTGCGGTGACCCTGAACAAAGGAAATCCCTAAAGCTAACTTCCACGGGCTGCATGTGGGGACTGGTCAGGGGCTCCTCGGAAGTCACACCCTCTCCCGCTCCGGCTCCTTAGAGAGGGTGTGAGGAATGTGCTGAGACCCCAGGGTGAGCCAGCTGGGTCCAGGGCCAGAAAGGGAAAGTGACCTGTCTGAGGAAGCACAGCACAGGTTCCCCCTGTGGCTGCAGGACCCCTGGGAACCAACCATCTCCAGGGCCCCAGGCCTCCCCTGAGAACACCTGGTGGCTGGGGGCCCCAGCACTGCCAGGGGGAGGAGGGGACAGTGGGGGGACAGACCCGCTTTCCGAGGTGGCTGGGCTCCTGTCCAAATTCACAGCAGCCTGAGAAACACCCTCCGGAAAAAAGCAGCCCAATCGGCATCTCGCGTGTTTGAAAAATTCTGGCATTTTCCCCCTCAAAATCTGTCCTAGTTATGCTTGAGATCTCCTGACCCCAGAATACTTTTATTTATGACAGAAAATTCATCTCCATGGCAACGCCTTAGGAAGCTGCAGGCTCGAGATTATACTTCCCAAGCAATGAAGACAGTAAATGGATTTCTCACAAAACAGCAAACAGCGACTCCATCCCGCGCCAGCCGCTGGGCAGCCTGGGGGGCACTGGGGGAGGGTCTGGGGGGACCTGAGGGGTGAGGGAGGAAGCCTCGCACAGAGCAGCCAGCTCACCCTCCATCCTGAGCAAACACAGCCCAGGGCTGCCTGAGGCCTAATGGCAGGCCTCCCCGACCCCAGGCGCCAGGCCCTCCCAGCCACCTGCGAGGTGGCGTACGCGCCTCGTCTTCCTCGCCTGACCAGTGGGCACGGGATGGGAAGGCCGCCCGCAGACGCTCGCTCTGCAGCCCTCTGTGCACCTGTGCCCTCTGTGCACCTGTGCCCTCAGGCCAGCCCGAATTCCACAGCGGGGGAGGCGCGGGTCTGTGCCGGCGGGCAGACGGGTCCTCTCGTCAGGCGGGGGCTGGGCGTCCCTTGAGGGGACCTCAGTGAGACATCAGAGTGCAGCTGCCTGTCTGGTTCCGCAGGTCTCTCATCCAGCGATTAATCCTTCCGTCCTCATCTACCCATTTATTCTTCTGAACACCACCCACCTACACACACCCATCCACCCACCCACCCACCCACCGGATAGTTCCTGAGCTCCTACCAGGGCCTGTCGCCATGCTGGGCACCAGGGCTCTTTGCCTTCGTGGAACTGACCATTAGGGGCAGAGTCAGGCCTGGCATTACTCTCTCTCTCTCTCTCACACACACACACACACACACACACACACACACACACATACACACACACACACACACACACACACACACACACACACACACACACACACAATTATAGGCCGCAGTGGGGGCTTGGAGGAGAAGGCAGCGCTGGCTGTGCGGTTGGGTCCTGAAGCTGTGTGGGGTGCTTTATATTTTAACGCTCACAGCCACCCCCGGGACTGGGGCCACAACAACCTCTATTTTGCAGAAGGGTTCTCTATGGAACTGGCCTCAGATCCCATAAGTGGAGGCACCAGAATCTGAGCCTGAGCCAGGTGGTGTTTGAACACTCAGGGTCTCCTTTCTCCCCGGGACTTGGGGAGGGCTGCTAAGGGCACCCAGGGTGGAGAGCAGGGGCCGTGGGTGAGGCAGGGGGAGGAGGGTCCCAGGCAGAAGGGCCTGCTGTGGGCAGCCCTGTCTCAGTCTGGGGACTGAGTGGGGGGGGGGCTACCCACTGTCCCCTGGCCCCTCCTCTGTCCCGCATCCCCCAGAGCACATGTTACCAAGCTCTGCTAATATGGAGAGATTAGGGGAGGTGAGCCTTTGGTTTCCAAACATTAGAACAAAAGTTAGGCAAAGCCATTCTTCAGAGACGCTGCTGTGGTGAGGCCAGACGCTCCTGGGCCTTCCTGCTTCTCCTGGAGGCTGGGCCTCTGCCGGGCGCTGCCTCCCTCCTGGTCCAGGGTGTGAGAGGCTTGGCCTGGACGTGGCCCAGCTCCGCGCAGGCTCTCGGGACACTGTGGCCGGGGTGGTCTCTGGGAAACCACCCGCGTCTGAGGACAGAAGGAAGGTGGCTGCGGAGAGGAGACACTTTCTTCGCAGGCTCCTCCCAGCGTCAGCCAGCCTGACGTTCCTGCCCCTGGGCTCCGTCCTGGGCCCGGCCGTCTTGTCCTCAGCTGGGCCTGCGGCCTCTTTCCTGCTAAAGGCAGTGACCTCGGGGTAGGGGCTGAGTGCCTGGCACCCCCTGCCCCCCGCCTCCCTCTGCAGTGCTTGGGACTGGCCTGCAGCCAGGGGTCAGAGCAGAGAACGGTCCGGCCTGGTGTGTGGGTGGGTCCAGGGCTCCGAGGGGACGGGCGCCTGCCACTCACAGCCTGGGGCTTCGCAGGATGCAGGCCGACGTGGGAGGAAGGGGCGACCTGGAGGGTCAGGAACCCCACCGGCCCCAGTCTTGCCAGGGCCACCACTGCCTCACCCCACCTCTGGGCCAGCGTTCCTGGTGGTCCCGGCTCCCAGGTCAGTCCTCGGTCGGCCGCCCGAAGTCCTCGGTCATATATTGTTTTCTACCCACTACCATTCATTAGTGGAAGACCAGCCTCAAACTGCTGCAGTGCGCCTAGGACACGTGGCAGGCGGGGTAGAAAATGAATGCGAAGATCCCTTCCCATTCCGCTGTAAAGTCATTAAAGGAGGCTCTCCTAAAGGCAATGGCTTTAATGCAGCAAGGCTTGCTAACCTTCCGGAAGAGGTTATTCCAAAGGCACATAGCAAAGCAAGAGAATTCGAGAAGATGACTTGGGTCCTCGGCTCCCGCCTCCCCCCCAGCAGTCTGGTGCCTCCCCAGGCTCTTCGGGTCACCTGGCTGACAGTGCTCCCAAATCGCTGCTTCCCAGGTCTAGAGGGAGGGAACGGCTGCCGGATCATCTGCCCCGCGCCCCTCCGTGTCCAGGGCTGGGCGTGTTGGAAGCCTAGAGCCCACGGCCCGGGGCCTCCCTGCTTTGAACCAAGCCAGGAGCCGCAGCAGGCCTCCCACTGAGCCCAGCCCTGGACAGCCCTTTCACGTGGGCATCCGAAGGTGCTCCACAAACAGCAGAAACGGAAGGCCCAGGAGCCGTGGGGGGCAGAGGCTTCTGGGGGACCCCTCCCTAGCGGGGCTCACAAGGTCCCTGGGCTGGGCCCCAGGGCTGCTCCCAGCTCACTCGTATCAAGGCCTCTACTTTCTAGGAGGGGAAGGGGCGTCCAGCCAGCCTTGCTGCCCTGCTGGCTGGGGGGCCCGTCCTGCTCCCAGCACTTGCCTCGGCCCCCAGGTGCCCTGCCCTCTCCCCTGGCGGCTGACGGGCCGCAGGGCTGGCTTTCTGGAGACAAAGAAACCCTGGCATCCTCGGAAAATGGTACCTGGTGTCAGCTTCTCTGCTGGGGCTGCTTGGGTGGGGGCACCCCACACACAGAAAGGGCACAGGCCCGCTCCCAGAGCCTCCAGACCCTCCAGCTCACAGGGTTGGAGGCGGCGCTGGTGGGGGGGGTCAGCTCTGGTCATGCCCTGCACTGCGAGCGGAGCGTCGGGCACACAGCCGTGCGGTTATCACCCTTATCGAGGAGTGAGGAATTGCGGGGCTTCCCTGGTGGCGCAGTGGTTAAGAATCTCCCTGCCGATGCAGGGGACACGGGTTCCAGCCCTGGTCCAGGAAGATCCCACATGCCGCGGAGCAGCTAAGCCCGGGCGCCACAACTACAGAGCCTGCGCTCTAGAGCCCGTGCTCCGCAACAAGAGAAGCCACCACAATGAGAAGCCCGCGCACCGCAATGAAGAGTAGCCCCCGCTCGCCTCAACTAGAGGAAGCCTGCGCGCAGCAACGAAGACCCAACGCAGCCAGAAAAATAAAATAAATTATTAATCAATTTAAAAAAAGAAGCGAGGAATCGGGCTTGGGGACCTCCAGGTCAGGACCAGGTGGAGGCCCGGGACAGAGCTCCTGGCCATGGTGAGAGAGAAAGCTGCCCACCCAGACTGGGCCAGGCCGCTTCGCACGCCCCTGTGTGGTCGCCCGGCCCCTGGTCAGTGCGCCCCTCTGGAAAGGCTTTCAGAGCCCGGTCCAGACACATGGGAGCTGTCCAGACACCCCCGGTCACCTCACCAAGGAGGACGTATGGGTGGCAAATAAGCCCAGAGAAAGGTGTTCGACCCCATTAGCCATCAGAAGAGCTAAATAAGAGATACCGACAGGACCAAATGCTCCCCCCGCCAACGTTGTAAAAACTCTTGGACACCCTGGTCCTTCCCACAGCCCCAAGGGTGATGTCCACCTGGGAGGACCTGTGTGACTCAGAAGGCCAGCAAAGGCTTCCCGCCTTGGGGAGGGGATCCAGACGCTGAGCCAGATGAATTGAAGGAAACCCACCAGGCAGGTCTGGGTCAGAGTCACAGAACGCTGGTGCCGAGCAGACTCATTTACAGACAAGAGAAGTGGGAAGTGGGGGGGGTGGTGAGGCCAGAGCAGGTCAACACCTCGGGACCTGGATCCTCCGCCTGGATGTGTCCCCTTGTCCCCATCTCTCTCTGCCCAGGACAGGACACCCTTGGGGCATAACTTCCCATGTCCTCTGTGTCCGCTGCCAGGCTGTCCACGTGGCTGCCCTTGCCTGATGTCCTGACCACGGTGGGAGTCTGTGGTCTCTGCCTGTAAAGTCTCATTTCTCAAACTCACAGGCCCTCAGGTGAAACAGCCCCATCTTAGGAGGAAAACCCAATTTATTTTTGCACAGGTTTGGGAGAACGGATTCCAAAGATATGAATAATTCATCTCTCATAGCTTGCTCTGCTCCTCCGACATTTCGAGGTCAGGAGAAACAGCTGAATTAATTAATTTTGTGTTTTAGTAAAAACAACAACAGTGCTTCAGTCTTTTCCCCCCAACATGCAAAATGCTTTACCAAAGGGGAGGGTTTGCTCGGCACTGGGGGGACAGTGCTCAGGCCAGCTGGGGGAAGGCAGGCACCCCCGCCGAGACCAGCTCCTCAGAGGGCAGCAGTGACCCCTGTGAGCTGGCCAGAGCAGACAAGACTCCACGGACACAGTCACTGGTGTCCTTTTTCTTACAGACCCCAGCGAGTTGGTGTCATTCTCCTGGAAGAGCCAGGGTGAGGCTTAAAATGCTTCCTGCTGCCATCGGAGGCCTTGGGGTCTGAGCCCTGAACACTCCTGCTTCTGTGGGGAACAACCACTGTGCGTGGTGGTCTGTCGCCGAGTGGTATGGGGTCACGGGTGTGTTAGGAGGACCTGAGACCCAGTGTCGGTGGTGGGCTGGGCCGTGGCAGCTTGAGAAGGAAGACTGATGCTGTGTGGGCTTGCCCTTCCACCCCCATTCGCCCTCCTGTCCCTGTCTGCCACTGAGTGGAGGGACATCTGAGGGACTGAGGGAGGCAATGCCCTGGTCACTTGGAGCCTGGGTCCCTGAATGAGCACGCAGGCTGCTGCCCACCGACCAGAACATCCCAGTAGGGCTTAGGAGAGTGAGAAGCAGGCTCTTCCCGTGTCAGGCCCTGGAGAAAACCCACCTTGTCCCAGATTTTCCCTGCACACCCTGGGGTTGCCCTGGAAGGACGGAACCCACAGTTTGGGGTCCAGAGCCTGTGCTCTACTGAAAAGAGAGTTTCTTTAGAAAAATGAGTTAATTTTTTTCTTATTACAGAAGGAATAAATGTTCACTTTACATAAAGAAAAAAGACAAACTTCCTGTAATAATTTTGGCAATGGGACTTTAGAGAATACTGCTGAGGTTTCCTGGGAACATCTTCTTGGCTCTTAAAAAACGGGCACAAGGGGCTTCCCTGGTGGCGCAGTTGTTGGGAGTCTGCCTGCCGATGCAGGAGACACGGGTTCGTGCCCCGGGCCGGGAAGATCCCACATGCCGCGGAGCCGCTGGGCCCGTGAGCCATGGCCGCTGAGCCTGCGCGTCCGGAGCCTGTGCTCTGCAATGGGAGAGGCCACAACAGTGAGAGGCCCACGTACCGCAAAAACAAAACAAAAAAAAGGGCACAAGGCAGGTGTGTCTTTAGAGGTTGGTGGATAAGGATGTGATGTCTGGAGCTATGGCAGTCATCTTGCAACCATGAGAGCCAATTCTGAGGAGTAGGGCCAAGTGAGGATGGCAGAGCAGAGAAGAGGAGGGACCTCAAGTCCTGTGATGCCACATAAGCTTTATGCACCAACTCAAACTTCCTGTCACGTGACATAATATATTTTAAAGCCACTTCAAGTTGCTTCTTTGGTACTTGCAGCCAGAACATCCTAACTGGTTTAGGACATGTGTGTACTTGTGTATTAAGATTTCCCTTCTTAACATTAAAAGTGGGTCAAAGGATTGCTCCTTGGGCAGAGGAGAGGCTGGGAAAAGGCAGTTTTAGGAGAGGAAGTGACAGAATGAGGGGCCAGAGGAGCTGTGGCCAGACCTGAGCCCCCAGGCCAGCCAGTGCCCTTGGAGTGGTAACCCCTCCTCGTCACCAAGGGACAGTGCAGGGGGTGGGCCGCCCAGCCGCTCTCCAGCTGCATGGCGCCCAGCTCCTGGAGTTCCTCCCACGCTTTCTCCATGAGCTGTGCAAGCCCTGGGTGAGCACAAGGCCCTGGGGTCAGCCCTCCGGCTGCCGGACTCTTTCCCACAGAACCCCGAGAAGGGACTGAGTAAGCAGAGCTATTTTTATGTCTTCAGTCATCAGAGTTGCTATCTTAGTTTATAAGACAGTTTACGCTCCTTAGAAACTCGAGCTGCCCAGGAGCCCCTGGGGAGCTGCCAGGACAGAGTTTGCCCCTGGCCCTCTGCCTCCTTCCCCCTGGCCTGGGCGGGCCATGCGAGGAGGGCCACCACCTGCTCCCGGCAGCCGCCTTCCGGGAGCTTCCTGGGCAGCTAGCACCTCCTCCATCAGCTCCCTTCCAAACCTAGCCCCTGGTGACTCTGGGACGGAGGGGGCGGCAGAAGCACCCGCCTTGCTGGGCAAAAGCCTCTGTGGAAGGGGTCCCCCAGGGACGCTGGACGAGGCCCCGACTGCCCTCCTCTGACACACACCCCTTGCCCAGGGCCGTACTGGAGACCCTGCCCATCAACTTACCTGGCCCCCTGGCCAACCTGGAAGGGAGCCTCCCCTCCCCCATCATAGACACAGGGCTCTGACCAGGTCACCCAGCAGAGCCAGGCCTTTGAACCCAGGTAACCTCCCTGGATCTGCACCTTTTCTGCTTGGGGTGGATGGTGTGACCCAGGACATTCAGAGAGCTGGAATCAGCCCATGTGTCCCCTCTGTCACTCATTCATTCATGAGCAAGTACTCGTTGAGCCCCACCACGGGCCAGACTCTGGGTGTGCAGGGGTGACAGGTCAGGTGCTGACCTCGGCGCTTATGACCTGGAGGTGGAGACAGATGGCTACTCTGTAGAACTGCACAGATGGTGGCCCGAAGCAGAGGGAGCTGCAGTCTGGCGGGCTGAGGGGCACGCTGGGTTGAGGAATGTCCCCCCAGAATTCACGTCCACTTGGGACCAGTGGCTGTGGCCTTATTCGGAAATAAGGACCTTGCAGATGTCATTAGTTAAGTCAAGGCCATACTGGCGTGGGGTGGCCTGGAATCGATGGCTGGTGTCCTCACAAGAAGAGGGAAACGCGGACACAGGCCTGGGGCAAGGGACCCTGTGATGATGGTGGTGGAGGTCGGGGCTGCTCTACACGACAAGGGGCGTCACGGGTGCCGGCACCGCCAGAAGCTGGAGAGAGGCCTGGACCAGACCTCCCCAGAGCCTCCAGGAGGAAACAGCCGACGCAGCGTCCGGACCCTCAGCTCTGGACCCACGGGGTCCTGCCTTCTCACGGCGAGCCTAGCTCTGCCCACAAGAACTTTCCACCATGACGGACGTGCTCACCCATGTGACAGGGCCCAATATGGCAGCCACTGAACATGTGTGTCCGTGGCCACCTGAAACGTGGCCTGTGTGACCAAGGGACTAAGTGTCTAAAGTGTCACTTTGATTTGTTTCCATGTAAGTGGCAACATGTGACTGGTGCGGCCATGTTGCAAGCAGCCCTGTGAGGCCGCCCAGCCCCAGGGAGGGTCCTGCCCAGTGGGACAGGCCCACGGAGGGCCTGCCTGTGCCCTGAGCTTGGCCAAGGGGCTCCGTGGGTTGGGGGCGTCTGGGGGACTGTTTTGTGGCACTTGTACCATATGGAGCTCATATTCCTGTCTTCTCTCTGCCAGTCAGAGCTGTCCCAGCCCGGCCTTCCCGACTTCGTCTGGCTCCAGGGCCGGGGAGCACCCAGAGCAGGGCGTCCTCGAGAGCTCTGCCCAAGTGCCCTGGCTTTCCAGTTTTTCTTTCTTGAATTTACAAGACTCTAGGGGTTTGCCGAAACCACTGTCTTTGCTTTGCGAGCTGCCCCAGAGCCAAGTGAGCATTCGCTTCCCAGGGTTAACAGAATTGCTTTAAATATAGACTCTAGCAGCAGTCCTGACTGGGCAATAAAATGTTTTATTGGTGGTAGTCATTCTTCGGCAGGGCGGTCCGTCAGCTCAGACTTCCAGCAAGGGTTATGTAATTGCGAGTCCGGGGTCCTGGGAGCAGGAGTGCCGTGGTGCGGGCTCCGAGAGACCCAGGGTGCGTCGCACACGTCGCGCTATTACCTTAAAGGTGACACCTTTGGGTTCGTCAGGAAGAACGAAGAGCCTCTAGATACATGAGGATTACGTAGGGCTTTGAAAACATGATCTCAGAATGATTTTTAGTTGGTCTTTCGGTGGACACACATCATCTGGGGACGGGTCTTGGCTGTGGGGCCGAGAGCAGAGGGGCAAGGGCTCTGCAGTCAGAGTCTGAAGACCCACGTTGGAGTGTAGGGTCGCCACTTGCCTGGGGACTCAGATACTAGAACATTCACCTGTATCTTAGTAATAAAGCAGACAGGCTCAGAGGGGGTATTAATGGTGATGATGGAGGTGATGGAGGTGATGATGGGGTTTTGGTGGTGGTGGAGGAGCTGGTGATGGAGCGATGGTGCTGATGAAGGTGGTGGTACAGGCAGTGATGATGGATGTGATGGCGGTAGGGTTGCTGACGGCTGGTGATGTTGGAGGGGATGAGGTAACGGAGGTGGTGGTGGCAGCAGTGGCGGTGGTCCTGGTGGACGGGCAGTGGTGACGGAGATGGAGGCGGTGGTGAGGAGGACACAGGATAAGGTCGTGGTGTTGCCCCAGACTTTCCTTGTTTTCAGTGTCAGTGAGGTCCCGGGGACCTGCCTGGTCTGCTGGGCCTCCTACATTTTTTCTCTCGCATCACAAGGCTGGAAAGCCTAGGGTCAGATCTTGGTGTGTCTCCATGTTTAGATCCACCATTAGGCCCCCACTCCCACTTGGCCTGCAGAGACGGCCGCCCAGCCCCACAGGACGGAGAGAAGACACATCCACTCCCAGACTTGCGTCTGTCTCCTGTCTTACAGCAGCGGCTCCTGAACTTTTTGGCACCAGGGACTGGTCTCGTGGAAGACAATTTTTCCACGGATGGGGGTGGGGAGGGGGGAAATGGTTCAGGCAGTAATGAGAGCGACGGGGAGCGGCGGGGAGCCGCAGACGAAGCTTCGCTCACTTGCCCGCCGCTCACCGCCTGCTGAGCGGCCCGGTTCCTAACAGGCCGCGGGCTGCTACTGGTCCGTGGCCCGGGGGCCAGGGACCCCTGTTTTACGGGATTCAAGCTCAGTTGAAGGGGCCAGGGTGCAGGAGGGACATCCCTCAAGCGTTTACCTGTCTTTCACAGCAGTTGATTGAGGTGTGATCGACACATGGCAAATCCGTGAATTGTGTGTACAGCTCTGACTTACACAAGCACCCCTGGGTGACTGCCTCCCAGATCTGCCCCACGGCGTCTCCCAACACCCAGAACATTTTCGCAGCCCCTAGGACCAATCCCCGCCTGCGGGGAGCCCTGCTCTGACTCCCGTCCCTGTAGATCAGCTTTCCTCTCCTGGACGTCACGGAGGCAGAACCTTCCAGGGCCCTCCTGGTTTGAGATGTCGTCACCACGTGCTCGTGACCCCCGCCCACCCCTGTGCCAGGTCATGTGCGGCTCCACTGTGCCCAAGTCTGTTTATGCATCGCCTTGACGCACATTTGGGTTTGACCCGGTTTGGGACCGTCGTGCTCAGCCGACGCGAGCAGGCTTGCCTGCCTTTGTTCACAGGCCTTGTCCCTCTGGCCTCCTCCGCGTCTGTGGCTCTGAGGGCCGCTCTGGGTCAGATCGTGTGAGGACCACGGTCCCCCGGCGGGGGTCTCCCGGTCCGATTTCTCGCACACACTTTCCACGGCCTCCAAAAGCCCGCAGATATCTGCTCTCAGGAAATGGCCAGGAGTCCAGCATTCTGGAAGCAGAGCGGGCGGCCTAGAGATGGGCGTGGAGACACGTGTTCACAGCCAGCAGCGCACAGCTGTTTCCTCTTGTGGCTTCCCAGCCTCCGATGATTTGTTTTATTAGAGGCGAGTTGTGTTTGCTACCGACCCACAGCCCCGGCGGCCCTGGGGAGGCCGGCGCCCAGCACTGACCCTGGCCCCCCAGCCTTCCCCCTGGCCTGTTCCTGCTGTGCACGCACTGGGGAGGGGGGCGCCGGGCCTGGGGCCCAGCATGGTCGGTGGGCTCAGGGCTCTGGAGAGAGCAGGCCTGCCTGGCCTCGCCGCTTGGAGGCCCGCCGGCAGGTGTGCACTGGCCAGTCCTTGGTGGAGCTCCATCTGCTGGCCTCCCCTGCACAGCTGGGCTTCGAGGTGGACCAGCCCCAGGCCAGTGACCCCCATCAGCTCCGCAGGAGTAGCAGAGCAGGCAGGGCCCAGACAGCCGCCCACAGGGGAGTTCTGTTCTGAGCACCGCTGCGGGGCCTCGGCAAATCCCGTAATGACCCCAGGCTGCCGCGCCCTCACCTGTCACAGGGCCAGCCGCTGCTGCCCTCAGGGTGCATGTAAAGGGCCTGGGGTGTGACCAGCCTGCCACCTTGTATGCATTCCATACGCACTTGTGTCCTTTCCGCCTGGAGTTAAACCAGCTGCTGGTCACAGCCGCCAGTCGGGGGGCGGGGGAGGCCCATCACAGGGACGGAGGCAAACGGCCAGTCCCGCCTGCCAAGGTCTGGGCAGCCACCACGGGGGACGCCCCTCCCCGAGGGCCTGACCTTGGATGGTCGCGCCGTGGGGCTTGGTGGCTGGTGTGGGTTTCTGAAGAGGATGTTTCCTGGTCCCCCTGCACCGGCCCACGAGCAACCCCACGCTGAGGTTTCCCAGGGCAGATGGGCTGCAAGGTGGGCTGTCTCGGCTGGGAGGGGCTCCAACAAGTTAGCATGGTTTGCTCTGACCTTGGGGCCGAATTTGGCCAGTATTTAACTCAGAAGTGGGCTTTTAAAAGTTTGCCTGAAGCATCTGCCTTAATGGCCACATCTCGCGGGAGTGGACGGCGCTCAGCGAGCTGGATTTGGTTTGGGTTTGGCCTCTGCCTGGGGGGTGGGGGGGATGCCCTCTCCTGGAGCTGGGGTCCTGGGGGAGCGGGCGCCACCTGCCCGCCCGCTGGCGCTGCACCCACAAGGGCCTCTATCCCTGGTCGCCCCGCCCCCTCCCCTGCCCCGGCCCCGGCTGCTCTGCACCTGCTTTATGGGAAACCGTGGAAGGAGATTTTCTCAGGATTCTGGGTTGGGGGGTTTGGGGTGGGGCTGGGGAGGAGCCTCCCATGACATATTAAAACCTCCAAATGGAAAGACTTATTGAAAAATATTGCAGGATCCTCCGCCGTTACATCACGAACTTAGCACGTGTTGCAGGGCCGTCCAGTCTCCAGGCCGTCCTGGCTGCGCCTGTGACTTTTATTAACGGCAGGCTGGCCGGCCCCTGGGCCCCAGCATGGAAAATCTTCCCGCTTGTCTGGGTTTGCAGCTTGTGCTGGAGGGAGCCCAGCCCTGCGGCCAGATGCACACGCCCTTGCTGTGCACTGGGCCCCACGTTGTCCCCAGTGTTCTCCCAGGTCCCTGCAGCGGGGCTGCCCTGGGGGCGGGGTCTGTCCCCAAGGGCCGGGTCCACCCCCAGGGGCCGGGGCTGCAGGGTGCTCTCTGCCCTTCCTGAAGCCCCCGTGGGCCTGGCTCGGGCCTGGCTCGGGCGCTGCTGGGCCAGAACCGCTGGGTGACCTGGGCTCTCCCGTCCGCTCTGGGCATCTTGTCGAATCTTCCTCACACCATGAGGACAAGCTCGGGCAAGGTCAAACCACTGGACGAGGTCGCTGTTTGGTGGTCAGGGGTTTCAAATCCCATAGACACCCCGGGAAGAGCAGTAGCTTCTCTGTGTTAAAGATGCAGCCGTGCCTTTTCTGGGCGCGTCATTCAAACTCCAGCGTGAGGCCAACCCCAGGAGATGCGTGGGTCCCCCTGTGCTGGCCCAGATGGGATGGTTCCCGGACAGGGGCCTGGCTGGGCTTTCCCCAGGGTCCTGGGAGAACACACTTTGGAAACTGCAGTTGGCTGGTAGAGTTCCAGCCCAGGACTTGGGCCTTAATCGGGGGAGGAGGCCCCTGCTGGGGTTTCTCATGGGCACCGAGCTCTCCAGCCTCTGGGCAGCTCCCAGGCCTTGTCGTGCTGAGAGTGGGAAGTGGGGGTCTTTCACCCCCACCCCAGGGGTACAGCTGGGTGCCTGCTTCTGGGGACAAAGAGATATGAACCTATTAAGGAAGGTTCCTTCTGGGCAGGCCCAGCCCGGGGGCCGGGGGCTGGGGGCTGGGGGCTGGCAGGAGGGGGTCTCCAGGTGGGGTGGGCACCACGTGCAGCTAATACCGTCGACGGAGTGGCCGTGAGCCCCAGAGCTGTGGAGCCTCTTCCCCAGGCGCCTGGCTTCCCGTCCAGTGCCAGCCTGGATCCCAGCCAGTTTAGGCCGAAGAGACATCCGGCAAGGATCGCTTATTGAGGGAGGCCCCCAGGCTCCTGAACAAGCCCTAGACACCCTAGGGTGCTGTGGGCTACAGACTGGGGCTCTTACAGTCACCTCGGAGGGGTACATTCCGGCCTCTTCACCAGAACCTGCTTTCCTGCGCCTGCTTCCCCGGGGAAGCATGGGGGGCTGGGAAGCCCCTGCCTCGTGTCAGGGACCCTGCTCTCATAGGGCGACATTCTGCAAACTTGGGGAGGGTGTCTATGAACAAACAACTTTCTGTGCGCTCTGCTGCCTTTCTGGAACAAGCCCTGCCAGCCTCTCCCGGGAGCCGCTCGGGTCTGTCTGCTGAGGTGCGGGGTGCTGGGTATCCAAGCACTGGACCCTGGGCCATCTGCACCCTGGGGGCCCCTTTCTGCTGAGCCCCCTCCTTGAGCAGAGAGGCTGTGCTTTCAAGGTTCCCAGGTAGAAGCTCATCCTTGGCAGGTAGCGGTGCCCACACCCTGCCTCTGGCTCTGCCTCCTGCCTTACAGGTCTCCAGCGCCAGCCCTCTTTGGGCATGCAGTAGGCGCCGCGTGTGTGCCACTGAGCTTCGGCACATGGCTGGGGGTTGCACAGCCAGGATTGGACCCCAGTCTCCCCACCACTCTGGGTCGGCTGCCCTCCAAGCTTCCAGGGGCCTATTGGCAGGATGCTTGATTGAGGGCAAGGCTGGTTCCAAAGTTGGAGCTGGCAGGACAAGGACCGTCCTGTCCCCTGCCAGGGTCAGCGCAGGGCCAGGCAGCGGCAGAGGCCGGAGGTGGCCCAAGAAGGAAATGGCTGAAATTTGCAGCCAGGGCAGGAAATGGACTAATTGTGGAGGAGGAGTTGGAATGCCAGCTGGAATGCCGCCCCCTTGGTGCCGCACCCCCCCCCCCCCGCCCCTCCCGCCGGAGATCTGGGCCCAGAGGCAGGAAGTGACTGGTGTCTTGGCCAGAGGAGCTCTTGCCCCCTGGGGTGGGTGCCCTCCCCGTGCCCCCTCCGGTTCCTAGCCAGAGGCCATCTAGGAGGAGGGTTGGGAATAGACGGAGGGGCCTCAGGGTGGTGGAGGGGTCGCAGGATGGCAGAGGGGCCGCAGGGTGGCGGAGGGGCCGGGAGCTGAACCAGGTCCTGCCTCTGCCGCTCGCCGGGGCTCCCTCTCAGCTCCCTCCACCTGGGGCGTCACCCCACCAACCTCTTTGGCCCCAGTGCACTTGGCACTTAGCACTTTCGCACACACTCTTCTCCACCTGGAAGGCTTCTCCCCAGTGGAGAGCTTCTATCCAGTCTTCAGGACCCAGCTTTGGCGGCAGCTCCGAGATCAAGCTGTGCCGACAGCCCCCAGCCCGCAGATGCCGCGCCCCCCCGCTCTCCTACGGCCTCACAGTCCAGACCCCTGTACCGGGGGCGGCCCCGCGCACTTCTCTGTCTCCCACACGGGACGGTGGCTCCACCACGCCGCAGCACTAGGTGGAGCACACAGTTGGCACCCAGTGTTTGCTGGGCTTGGAAACGTAGCCCTTGTGGTTTCAGTTGCCTGAGAGACGGCCTTGGGATCAGGAGCGAGTTTTCCCTTTCTTGGGCTGCGGGGGCTGCGTGGACTCAGCCTTCAAACAACGTGGCCGCTGTTCTCGCCATCAATCACCGTCCTCTCTGCAGCCCGGCGTGGTCAGACACGGCCTCCGAAGTCAGCAGGCCTGGGTCTGCTCCACCACCCACGGGCTCTACCTCAGCTCCCGGAGCCTCAGTTTTCTCCTCCGTCAAGTGGGCAGAATGGCATACCCACCCGGGAGGGACGTGGGGGTCCCAGTGATGGAAGGCTATGCCCAGCACCGGACGGGCGCTTACACCCCCCAGAAGGAGGACAGGAGAGAAGGGCCCAGCGACTGTGGTCCAGGCTGGGAGGGCCCCCCTCCCCAATTCCTTTGCCTAGCATTCCCGCCCTGAGACAGGCACCCCGCAAAGGAGGACACAGCAGCCTCCTCCCGCCAGACCCTCCTCTCCTGGGGGAGCTGCTGCCCCTCCTGAGGGTGTTGTGGGCATAGGGGCTGCGTGTGGCTGGGGGCTTGGCCTGCCCTTGGAGGCTGGTGAGGCCAGTGGTTATGAGGCAGCTGTGGAAGCAGCTCGGGTCTCGTGGGTCAGGCGTGTGGGAAGCAAGGGTGGGGTGCGGGTAGGTCCCCTCCTCTCTCCCCCAGGCCCTGACGTTCCTGGGCTGGACTCGCCCTGGCCCCTCCGGGGTCGTCAGCTTGGACCCCTCGTCCCCGGGACGCCCCCCGTCTCTCACGCTAGGGCTCTTCTCTTCATGCCCACTCCGGCCCTGCGCTGCGTACCAGGTCCCCACCCCTTCCTCCCAAGCAGCCCAGGGGCTCTCAGTTGGCTTCAAAGAAGAATTTCTCATGGGGGTGGGGGGTGACCGAGAGAAGCAACCTTCTTAGGAGGCTTTTATCGTTGGGGGCTGTGGGCTTCTGGGGGCTTTGCTGGGAGTCCAGGCCAGGGCTGAGTCTTCCTGGCCCATCTCCAGGATCTTTGCCCAAAGGGGCAGGTCCGAGTGGCCCAGGGAGGGAGCTACACATCTCAGCTGCCCCCGACCTCCCCCGTCCCCTCTCTCATCCACCTTCCAGGGCAATGTGGTGGCACCTGGAGGGAGAGGCCTGGGTCCCAGAGGGACAGGAGTGCTGGCTGCGGCCACCATGGAGAAGGGGGCTGCACTTCGTGCTCCCCAGATTCTGAAAATCCCTCCCATTCAGAGCCCCCGCCTCAGAGCAAGGAGGTGGGGGGCGTCTTTGGAAAGAGCTGCGACTTGTGATGTTAAGTGTAACCCCCTTGACCCCTGAACACAAGCCCCGTGTGTACACGTGTGTTTCTTCCGGGCCCTCCAGAGCCGTTGCAGGGCAGGCAGAGCTCCATGAAGACCCCCACTTGAGGGGCAGGTGGGGAGCTGAGGCTCGCAGACCTGCAGGACGCCAAGTGGCCACGCAGCATCAGGTGGCCACCCTCTGGGGACGGCCCTGGCCAGGCCCCTGTCCCTGGTGCCTGGCCGGGAGGCCTTGCTCAGAGTTTGGACCTGTCTCACCGCTTCCCGAAATTTGCCACTGGAGATCGGATACGAGCTAAGGAAACATTTATTTTAAATGTAAGCTGATCGTGGTGGAAGCCCTGGCCGGGCCCGCTGACTGCAGCCTGTGGATCGTGGGGCCGACGATATAAATAGGGCACAGTTGCTGTCGCTCTTAACCCGGCGGGGGGCGGGGGGGGGTGCTGCCGAGGGCTGTGTGCAGGGAGACTGGTGGGGCCAGGCCTGCGGCCCGGATGGCCTGCTGCAGGGTCCGACCCCACGCTGGTGAGTGCCTCTCCCACCTCATCTCGCCAGTGGGAGGGAGCCTCCTGCAGACCCTCAGGCAGGCAGAGGCCCCTGGACCCCCCATGTGCCCCCGAGGGCTGGCACTGTCCTGTTCCCCCCTCACCCCGGTCCTTGACCCCGGTCTCTGCGCCACACGTGAGCCTGAGCCTGAGAACGTCCCGCCGTCTTGTGCATCTCCGGTGGGACCCCGCCGCATGGCCTCACCTTCCTGGAAGCGGGGTGTCAGCATGCCCCACCCACTGCCAGCTCCCACCCCCGGATGCCTGACATCCTGTGCAGGATTCCGAGCGACTCCGCACCGCCCCCCTGCACTACCCCGTCGTCGGAAACAAAGGCGGAGAATGCTGAGGGGCCCCTGGGACGTGTGACAGCGTCTGGCCGGGCTCCAGGAGTCACCCACAGGCATGCCGGGGAGCTGGCGGGCGGCCAGGGGTGTCCCGCCAGCAGCCCTGTGGGTGTGTGGGGGGAAGCCCATGGAACAGGCCCCTTCCTGGGAGCCCGGCCCAGACCCTGGAGCAGGAAGCCAGCCCTGTCCGTCCATCCGTACGTCCACTGTGCCGGCCTGGGGGTGGAGACCGGGGCCAGGAACGCCAGAAGGAGGGTTGGCACTTCCTCATGCAAATCCCCCTAGAGACAGGGAAACTGAGGCTCAGAGAGGGGCCGCCCTCGCCTCTGACCCCTGGAGCCCAGCACAGCGCGTCCAAGAGGGAGCGGCTGACCTCAGGAAGGGCGCGTTCGGGACACTTCATGCCAGCTTTGCTCTGAGTTAGCATGCATAGTATTCCTACTTTATTGGTATGGAAACCAGCGTCAGAGGTAGTTGATCGTGGGCAGTGGTGGGCCAGGGCTCAGGACCCGCTCAGGGCAGGAGGAGGCATGTCCAGAGCTCAAGGCAGGGCCAACACCGCCCGGAGGCTCCACCTCTGAATTCCCATTTCAGCGGGTGCTGAGGGCCCCAGAGCTGAATCTGAGACCGACAGAGCCTCTGGCCAGGGGCCCCAGGTGGAGGGCACGGCCCATGGCCTCCTCCTGCAGCCCCAGCCGGCGGGATGCCAGGCGCCTCGATGCCCTGGCAGCCCCTCCGGTGCGGCTCTGAGGCTCGGCCCAGGGCAGCGGCTTCTCCTGGACCCTGCGGCCTGGAAGCTGCGAGGAGAGGCTGGCCGTGGCTTGGGTGGAAGGAAGCGCAGTGGCTCCTGGTCTGAGTCCCCAGGGTCCAAGGCGTCCTTCTGCACCACTGAGCGCCTGTGTGGCCCAGCGATTAGCTCAGATCTGGGGGTCTGGGGATGAGTTGCAGCTAGGCTCCCCGACCTGCCTCAGAATCCTGCTCGCCAGTTGGTGGCGGGGCCACTGGGAACCCAAGATCTGCCACCAGGGGCTCAGGAGATGGGGCGGAGGGCGACATCAGGGCCACTGTCCAAGGGGGCCGGGGTTTGGGGGTGGATATTGGGAGGGGCACGTCGACCCCCCACCTTTCTTCTTCACCCAAGAGCCTGAGGACGGCTCGCCTCTGGGGCTGAAGGTGCAGGGCAAGCATCGTCTTACTCTAGTTGTGTCTGTCGGGCCTCCCAGAAACACCTGCCGTGATGGTGGAAACCAAGACACCATGCGGAGACCCCATGTGGGCCTGGGTCCTGGCCTCCACAACCAACTCACAAGAGAAACAACACTGACACTGAAATAAAAGTGTAACTTAAATAAATGGGGCCTGACGTGGGGATTCAGAGTCCTGATCCTGGCATTTCCTCACCAGTCACGTGACCTGGGAACAATGCTGACCTCTCTGTTTTCGGTCTCTATCTGGAGAATGGGTGACGGTAGACCCCACCTCCAGGATCTGACGTGAGCATTGACGGGTTAGGAGATGTAGCAGTATACAGTAAGCACTCAATAAATAGACGTTATCTTTGGGCACGACACACACATATATGTTTGCTGGAATTAAAGCAGGTCCTTCCTTGGCCCTCGACGTTTTCCACGTGCCTGTGGCCTTTCTCTGTGGCTTTGGTTGGACACCGACGAAGGGACGTGGGACACAGGCTAGGTGGCGGCTGTGGTCCCCGTGCAGGCCAGAGGACAGGGACGTCCCCGCCCCTGCCGGTCCTCCAGCAGGACACGGTGCCCACCGACAGCACACGGCCCTTCACCGAGGGCGCGAAGCTGTCCACTGCTTGTCCGCCCTGTGCATCTTCATGGACGTGGTGGGACCAGCCTCCTGGCACCTCCTCTGAGGGACAGGCCACCCCTGGGCCCTCGGGCATTTCCTCCAGCCCCTGTATACCCACCGGGTGCTTGTTCCAGAGCCCTGAGCGTCACGGGGAGGAGCTACATTGTGATCCCCCAGGCTGGCAGGGACCACCTCCCCTAAGACCCCGGGGCCCAAACGCAGCCTCCCCACAGGCAGTGGGCAGGGCCCTGCCCTGCCGGGCCTGCTCCCCTCTCTCTGGAATGTTCCACAGCCACAGCAAAAGTCCACTTGGAAAGGAAATGGGCAGCAGCTTCAGGCCCACAGAGAAAGGATGGTGCCCAGGGCACCGTCCAGGCATTTCCGAGGCCCCTCCCTGTTCCCTGAGTCCACAGGGACCTGGCAGCGCCTGGGCCTCCCTCCTGAGGGTCAGAGAGGAGCCGGGTCTTTGCTTCCTTTGCGTGGTCCCTCTGCGGTCAGCGAGGGGCTCCAGCCAGGTCCGTGGGAGGAACAGGGAGAGGATGGGGTGGCAGGCAGAGGCCAGCAGCTATGGCTGTGACCCCAGGAGGTGACCCAGGCCTCACAGCCCTTCGGGCGGAGTTTCAGAATCAGCCCCGTTTCACAGGCTGCAGACTGCAGACTGCAGCCACGCGCCCATGGCCAGAGCTGGGTCTTCCTGCCCCTCCCCACCAGGCCCTGTGACCTTGGTCAAGTCCTTGAGGTCTGCACTCGGTTCGTCTCCCATGGGGCAGCAGCCCTGCCCTCCCCCTGGGGGTCTTGCGTTCAGCTTGGGCCTCACCCAGTGGCGCCATGGTGCTGACTGGCGAGTGTCCTGGGGCTGACCCCAGACGGCCGGGATTTGCCCCCTCATGTTCCAGAGGCCACAGGGCCGCATCAGTGTCAGTGGGGCTGGCAGGGCCAGCAGGCCCGGTGGTGCTGGCGGGGCAGGAGCCCCCTAAGGCCCCAGGGAGAGTCACTTCCTGTTCCTTCCTGCCTCGTTGGTTCCTCCTTCCTTCATTCCCTGAGCAGATGTTTCTCCCGTGACTCCTGGGGACCAGGCATTGGAGGAGCCATGACCCTGCTGGTCTTCTGGAAGCTTCTTCAAGTCCCTTCGAGCTTCAAAGGCCTGGGAGCTGGGTGACCTCTGTCCTCAGCCGGGCGTGGTTTCCGGGCATTCCTGGGGTGGCAGGCAGCTCTTTGGGGCTATTTTGGGATCGCCACAAACTTCACTCTTCTCCTGTGAACGGGGACTTTTCATCGGACTTGGCTAAGATGGGGATGACGTCACTCCCAAATTACAGGGGCTCTGCTGGGTGGGGCGGGGTGAGGGCAAAGGGTGTGACCCCCTAGCACCCTGCCAGGTGACCCAAGGCCTGTCACCTGTGGGTAGGCTTGGAGCTCCCCTCCCAAGAGGCCACACGGCCACGTGGTGCACAGTGTGCGTCTGGAAAAATCCCCACGCTGGGTAAAACATCTGTTTGTTTCTTTAGGACGGGGTAGCTGGATGTGAACCTTCCAGGGAAGTGACTAAACGCCTTTGTCTTTCCCAGGGAGGCTGGCCTCTGCTGCAGCCCAGAAGGGAGGGGGTTAAGCGGTCCTCCTTTCCCACCCACCCATGGTTAGCAGGTCCCATCCCAGCCCCAGAGCCCGAGTAACCCAAGCTCTCATTCGGCCTCTGACAAGCTTCGAGGAGCCCCTGCCCGGCAGCCCCTGAGACCCCGGCCACCTCCCCCAGGGGCAGAACAAAGCACCAGCTCCAGGGGCCCCATTCACCCAGTAGGAGCGGCAGAGCGCAGCTGGGAGTTGAAGAGAGGTGGAGTGTCCCCAGCTTCCTTCCCATGTCGGCGGGGGGGTGGGCGTGGACAGAGACGGGCAAGAGGAGAAGAAGCAGAGACCCTCTCAGGACCCTCCTGAACTGGGCAGCGGGTACCCCCAGCGCTGGGAGGTCCCCAGGCTCAGAGCACCCCACAAGGCCAGGTGCACATACTCACTCACTCATTCACTTATTCATGCATTCACTCATGCATTTGCTCACGCGTTCATTCCGCAAGCATCTGGAGTGGCTGCTCTGGGGTGGGCACTGGGGGAAACCTCTCTCCCCACCTCGCTTTGAAATTCTATTCAGTCCCTTTGGGGTCACGGCACAGAAAATTCCTATTAACATGCAGCTCGCCCGCAGCCCGGGGCTCGGCACTCGGCGAGCGCTGGCGGCGAGTTGGGGTGGGGGAGAGAGGCAGTCGTGGTTCCTGTTGACACTTGGCGGGAAGTCATGTGGCCTGGGCTCCGGCTCCCTGGTGGGCCTTGCGGGAGGGCACCCGGCAGGTGCACCCTAACCCTGCCAGGGGGTCAGAGGATTCTTTGGCTGCAGATACCGAAACCCAGCTGTCTGACACAAAACAAGGAAGAGCGCGATGAAGGCAAGAGGAGTAGAGACGGGGCGGGTCTGCGCGGTCGGCAGCTTGACGTCTCATCCCAGACCCAGGCTGTCCCTCTGCCCAGCCGTCCTCACAGGGGTAGACCTTGTCCTCAGGACAATCCTCTGTGGTCACGCAAAGGGGCAGGGGCAGTTGGGGTCCAACCCTACATTTAAATTCAGCAGAAGAGTCTGGGAGCAGGGGGCCTACTCCCCAAGCTTGGGAGACAAGTCTGCTCCTCAGGCTGATTGCGCCTGGACCACAGACGATTGACTGGTCTGGATCAACAAAATACTGTCATTTTGGGTCTTTCCTGGTGGCGCAGTGGTTGAGGGTCCGCCTGCCGATGCAGGGGACGCGGGTTCGTGCCCTGGTCCGGGAAGATCCCACATGCC
Source organism: Lagenorhynchus albirostris (assembly GCF_949774975.1). Lineage (NCBI taxonomy): Eukaryota > Metazoa > Chordata > Mammalia > Artiodactyla > Delphinidae > Lagenorhynchus > Lagenorhynchus albirostris. The sequence goes on from NC_083109.1 coordinate 87,784,514, forward strand.
GCGGAGCGGCTGGGCCCGTGAGCCATGGCCGCTGAGCCTGTGCGTCCGGAGCCTGTGCTCCGCAACGGGAGAGGCCACAGCTGTGAGAGGCCCGCGTACCGCAAAAAAACAAACAAAAACTACGGTCATTTCAACACGTAATCGATAAGCAGTTTATCAGTGAGCTCTTTCCCTCTGATACAGAGTCTGTGGAACCTGGTGCGTATTTTGCATTGACAGCACGTCTTGACTCGCACACTGCATTCTCACTGGAAATACTTTATCTGTACTTATTTCCATAAAATGTACAGTTGAAAAGTAGATTCACTTAGCTGGGTTGCCTGAACCATACTTGAAAGCTTTCTAATTGATTCGAATACCCCCCAAATTCATTTTTCTCTAATATTCACACTTCCAATGACAAATCTACTTCAGTTTTAAATTTTCCTGCCTGCTATCTTTTGAGCATATTTTCATATGATTACCTTTTCTGTTATCTATTCATTTCTTTAGCCCATTTTTCTATAGTGTTTGCCTTTTTCTTTATTTGTAAAAGCTGTTTAAATATCAGAGCTAGTAACCTTTGGCCTATGATATAGTTTGAAGATGTTTTCTCAGTTTGTCTTTTATCTAGTTAATTTCTAATTTTTCTGCAAAACAAAAGTTTTTTAAACAAAGAAATTATGGAGAAGCCCATCCATGTTTTCTTTCAGGGCTTTATGGGTTGTTTGTTTATTTACTTCAAAGACTTTAAATTTTGAAACAGTGATGGACTCACAGGAAGTGGCAAAGACAGCAGAGGGTCCCATCGACCATTTCCTCTGATGGATGAACTTTATCTGACTGGTCAAAACGAGAACATTGGCTCTGGATCAGAGTGGCAGCAGATCTGTGGAATTTCGTCATGTGTGCAGATTTGTGGAAACACCGGCACATCAAGACCCAGAACTGAGCTGCCACCATGAAGATTTCCCTCATTATGGTTTCATTTTGTTTTATTTTACATTTATATCTCTGACCCATTTTTAGTTTACTTCTGGTATAAAGGACAAGGGAAGAATCTAATTTAATCTTTTTCTTATGAATATCCTACTATCCCGATACCACGTTTTTCTTTCTTTTTGTAGACAGCTTTATTGACGTAAAACCGACATTACTCAATCTACATGTATTTGGAACGTATAATTTGATCAATCCTGACATAAGTATACACCATCACTGAGGGATGCCCATCACTAAAATCAAGATAATGAACCTGCCCATCACACCAAAGTTTCCTCGTGCCCTTGGTAACCCTCCCCCGGCGCCTCCCTGGTACCCCACTGCGCTCCCTGTCACTTCAGGTTGTCCGGCATTTTTATGGTTTTATGTAAATGAAGTCCCAACGCATGTAACCTTCGTTTGTTTGGCTTCCTTAGCTCAGCCCATCAGCAGAGGCCAAACTTTTTTATTGTTGTTGGCTGCCAGGCTGTTCACCTCCACCCACCCATCCACCCATCCACCCATCCATGTGTCCATCCATCCATCCACCCATCCATGTGTCCATCCATCCATCCATCTATCCACACATCTATGTGACCATCCACACATCCATGTGTCCATCAACTCCTTCATCCACCTACCCATCCATCCAATAGCTACCATAACTTCTCAGGGCCAGGCAGGGCCCTAGGTGAGGCCATGAAGCCATGACAGGACGCAGCACTGCCCTCATAGAGCTGACATTCCAGGGCTTTAAGTCACGGGGAAAATAGAAGTCAGAAATGCCATGGGCTCTGCAAACTCCTTTGCTCCCGGGGCTCCCTCTGGAATGTGACTGAGTGGCTGTGGGAGGTCCCTACAGGAGGGCATCCCCAGGGATCACGGAAAGGAACCAATGGCTGTCACCGGCTCCCTTCTTGGTCTCATGCTCACTAAGAGTCTTCTAGGGGCACGAGGGCAGTAAACGGTCCCCACGCCCACAAGCCTCCCTTCTGGGGGCTCTGTACAGCTGGGGGCTGGGGGCCGGGGGCTGGTGAGGGTCTCAGAGTTTCTGACAGTAGCTTCTGAGCACCGGCACTCACCGAGAGGCCTCTGGAGGCACCAAGCCACGAGCCACGTTTATTGAGCACCTGCTGTGTGCGCCTCACCCAGTGATGAGCTCATCCAAACTCCTGAAAGAGAGACTCCATTCTGCAGCCAGAAACAGGTGCTGAGGGGCGGGAAAGGGCACAGCTGTGGGTCTGAACCCAAGTGGTCTGTCCCCCTCTGTGCGTTTCTCAATAAGGACCTGCCCTAGGGGCTGGTGGTGGCCGAGTGCCTGGCCGAGACGCCCGGAGTCTCTCCAACTCTGATCTCATTCAGAAGCTGGCTCAGGACGCCGGACGGCTGGGCGGCCATCCTAGCGTGACCTCTCATCTCCCGGCCGCCTGGCCCCGGCCCGAGGCAAGTCTCGGCTTCTTTCTGGCCTCCACTGGGATTACTTAGTGGATAAAGGATAACTGAGTCTGTGGCTCAAGTGTCAGGCCAGGAATGGCTAACGTGGGCGGCCAGGGGCCTCCCGCCCGCTGGCTGGATCTGAAGAGCCCGTCCGCCACGCTGTGGCGGGCAGCTGGGCTGGGGGCCGTGAGGCTGGGAGGGAGCAGTCTGGACCTGGGCTCAGAAAGTCCCAGGTGCAAATCAGAACCTCCCTCACAGCGCGTCAGTGAACTTGGGCAAAGCAGGGGCCTGTTCTGTGCCTCACGCCCTCCTGAGGACGGGCGGATTCGGCCTCACTGCAGACGCTGAGAGGGTTGGATGAGGGGGTGGGGCGGGCACGGGGGCCTGAGTGCCAACCTGCTCCTCCCCTGATGCAGACGGAGCAGCCTCACACCCTGGGGGTGGCGCCCAGCCACACATTCTGCTGCTCAGGTGCTGTCAGCAACGCAGACCAGCAGCTCCCGAGGGCGAGCCAGGCCCCTGCCCCCGCCCCCGCCCCCGCCCCGGCCATGTGCTGCACGCTGGACGTCTGGCTCTTTTCACGGACTAGTTCCATCACAGCATGTGACTCTGCTATGGACTGAATGTCCCCCTGAGAGCCACAGGTTGAAGCCCGAACCCCCAACGTGACTGCATTCGGAGAGGCAGCCTCTAGGGAGTAATTAGGTTACATGAGGTCATGGTGTGGGCCCTGACCCGGTAGGCCTGGTGCCCCTATAGGAAGGGGCAGAGGCACCAGAGCTCTGTCCTTCCGTGTGGGTGCACAGGAGGAGGCGGCTGTTGGCGAGGGAGAGCTCTCGCCGGAAAGCAGCCAGGGGGCACCTCCGTCTTGGATGTCGTCGGGCCTCCAGGACTGTGAGAAAGTGCAGTTCTGCTCTTTGCGCTGCCCTGTCTGGGGTGTTGTGTTCTGACAGCCCTAGCAGACTGGTACCCTCTCCAAATGCCACGGTGACCCGGCCCGCCTCTCACTTTACTGCCTGGGAATAGGACATGGAAAGGGGAGCAAGGAGAGTCCTGAACCAGCATCCTGGGCCTGCCTGGACCCCTGGCTTCTGTGTGACCTCAAACAAGTCCTGTTTTCTTTCCGGGCTTCAGTTCCCCCGCACAAGATGAGGACATGGTACTGAGTGACCTCTGCAGGCTCCTCCACACCTGGCGTGCGGCCCTGAAGACAGGCAGGCTCAGAGCGGCCCCTACCCTGATGGCTGAGTGCATGCTGGGCCCTAGGAGGGCGGCAGAGGTCCCTGGACTCCCCGGCGGGGTCATGCAATGCCCGCCAGCCTGGGGCAGCACCTACCCCATGGCCCCTGGTCAGTCCGGCCTTTGTGGGAACTCAGGAGATGGGCTGCCAGCCGGACCCTTTTGCAGGAGCCCATGGCCAGCTCTGCCCAGAGGCTGTGCCTCAGACGCCCGTCCCTTCAGGGCTCCCGTCCAGCTGGAGCTGTGCAGAGAGAAGAGCCCCCTTTCTCGGGCCGTATGCCCCCCAGCAGGAGGCTGGGCTCCCCTTGCCAGCGCAGGCCCACCCGGCTCCTCTGTCCTCACCGTGTGCGTGGCAGAAGCGGCACGTCCTTTAGAGCAGAGCCCGTCTTGGAGTCCGACACTGATGGATGGGCCGGGGGCCTGGGCTACTGCCGGGAGGGAGTGAGTCCACTCCTCAGGCCACGGGAGAAGCTGGGCACGGCCCCTGGGCCTGGGGAGGGGAGTTCTAAGGGCAGCGTCCGGGCAGGCGGGCTCTCTGCTGAATCCCGCATTTCTGCGGTTATTTCTGAAAGTGGCCGTGTGCCTCTGACTTCACCGCAGGTCCTCCTGAAGGAAAATCCTCTCTGGGCACCACAGGGCGTGCTGGTGGCCCAGGCTGCCCCCCTGAGTCTCCAGCCCGAGAGGGGAGCTGGCTCTCTGGGAAACGGGCCTGGCTGGTTCAGTACAGCCTTTCTGCCCATCTTGCAGTTGAAATCAAAACTCCCAAGTAAGAAGAGGTCACCCCTGCGCTTGGGCACTTGTGACCTGCCCTGCAGGGCACCTGCTTCCTGAATGTGTTTCTCCCCGCGGGCGCTCGCTCATTCATTCACTTGTTCGCCCACTCATTCTTTCCTTCGGCACTAGCTGGCTTTCTTTTTCAGTCTTCGTGTCCTGACCTTAAAATGAGGTGGTTTTTCTAGGTCAGAGCTGCGCAGTAGCCACAGAATGAGAGCCATGTGGGTGTCGATAATTCCAGATTTGCTAGTGTCTGCATTAAAAGACATAAAAACAAACAGGTGAAACTTAATTTTGATCGTGTATTTAACCCAACAATGCAAAGCGCTGTCATCTCGGCGTGTAACCTGCGCCAAACGAGTTCAAGAGGAATCCTGCTTTGCCGGCACCGAGACTCTGAAATCCTCTGTGTGTTTTCCTGTTTCGCTCCCCAAACTGGGACCCAGCACTGCTCTTGCCACCCCCACCCCCCCATGAGAATCCTCGCATCCTGGTCTGTCTGCTCTGGGTCTCAGGGTGTGAGAGGAGGGCCTGGCCAGAGGGCAGAGACTGCCCGGCTGGGGCCCCTGGGGCCGGCAGGGTGTGGACGCTCCCCCGGGAAGCCCCTGGGCCAGGCAGCTGCTCCGAGGCCTGGAGGCTGGGGTTGGGGGGGGTCTGGCCCCTCGTCCTGTCCCATCCACTGGGGCCACGGGGGCTGGGAGGGGCAGCTTCCTTTCTGCTCTCAGGTGTGGTCTGGGATAAAGCAGGCCCTGGAGGCACAAGAGGGAGGCTAGCACTGGATTCCTGCAGAGACAGACCCCCGGCTGGTGGGCTCTGGGCTGACGAGTGAGGTGGGTTAAGTTGCCCACCTCAGGGAGGTTAAGGGGGGTTCGGACCCAGACGCCTCCAGCACAGCCACCTACTGGCTGCTGGGGCAGCACTCGCTATACAGCTGTGCGCTGCCCCAGGGGCCGTGGCCCTTCCTGGGCCCCGGGGGCAGCTGAGCTGGGAGCAGGTGGGAGGTGGGAGGTCTCCCTCTCTGGGCCCGGTGGCCCCGGCGCTGGGGTCTGAGTGTGCGCGCAGTGCAGAGCAGGGAGCGTGTGGGTGCACCCACGACGGCCACCCCTGTCCTCCAGGGGCGGCCCCTCATCCCCCCGCCGGCCCCTTTCAGCAGATCCGCAGAGTGCTGTACAAACTCTGCCCCGTTAGCCTCCCGCGGTCTCGAGGTAACTGGGTCCACTTTGCAGGAGGGGAAGCCGGGCCACCTCACTGTTCAAGGTTTACAGCTGGGCCACCCATCAAGCCATCCCGTCCCAATGCCCCCTGGGATCCCAGACGCAGGACATGCTCACAGGAGCTGAACCCCCCGGTAGGGGGCGAGAAGCGAGGGGCTGGTCTAGGGCAGTGAGCGCCTCTGAGTCGCTGCCTCTGAGCCCGGGGCAGGGCGTGCTGCTCCTCCAAGCGCCACCTGTAGCCACGCTCGCTGAATTCTCTCGGGGAGTCACACAGGTCCTGAACGGAGGTGCAATCCCCCTTTCACAGGTGAGAAAGCAGAGCTTCGGAGAGGTTCAGCTCTCCGTGTAAAGGCAGCACAGCTGCGAAGCGCAGAGCTGCCAGGATGGAGCCCGTCCGACCCCGAGGCCATGCCTTCCTTCCGTTCGTGCACACCGAGGCCATGCCTTCCTTCCGTTCACGCACGCCGTCACCCTGAAGGCGCGTCCCGCTCAGGAACAGCCACGTGAAGTTTGGGTGCATAGCTGGGACCCCCGGGAAGGGGCCTAAGCAACGGAGCGAAAGCCACGTGCAGGGAAGGGGTGAGCCTCGCGGCCGTGCTCCATCTGGAAGCCAACGCCAGCTGGGCCTTGGGGAGAGTCTGCAGAGGCCGGCGGCGAGCGCTGTGCCTTGGACCCAGGAGATCAGGGAGGAGCGAGCGGGCGTCCTGGGACGAGCCCGCGCGTGCCTGCCCGCCTGCGTCTCCGAGAACCCGGGCAGCCTCCTTGTTCACTGTCCCCGCACGTCTGTCCGTCCAGCCTCTTTGTGAATCACTTTCATTTACGCAGCCTCTCCTTCGATCTCGGTGGCTCATCAGCTGCCACTTAAGGTGAAAACCTGTCTTCTGTTTGACAGGGAGGGAGGTGAAAATGACTATGTGAACAGAAAAGTGCAGGTTACACAATCACGTGTCACAGGAGATCAGGAGCTGAGCCTCATAGCAGCTCCCCAGGCAGCAGGGCTTCTGTGAGCCTCCCGGCCCTGCTGCTGCCGCACCGGGGAGCCCCCTCCCCGCTTCCCGCTTTGGGGCGGCCCAGCCGGGCCTCTGTCTGGAGCTTGTTTTCCTGACTCGGCTGGTGACATGCTCCCCCCTCCCCTGAGCACGTCTCGGCCCCGGGCTTTCTTCCGGAAGGTGCATCCAGGCCCCAGTCCTGGCCGTGGAGACCCAAGACCTACCGCGTGGCCCGAGGCTGCCCCCTCTCTCTCCAGGGGCAGCAGGGGGTGTCCGGCCCAGGCACGGGTCGGATGATAATCACAGCCCAGCAGTGACAGGTGACTTTTATCGAGTCAGACCCCTGGCCCAACGGGACTCACTGCTTTGAATTCTCACAGTCTCCACAGGAGAGCAGCTGACCCGGTGGCATCTCTGGCCAGTGGCAGGGGAGGCCTGACAGTTTTCTTGGGTCCCAAAGCTGGGCCCGTTCACCTCTCCACCAGGTGCCTCCCAGCAAAACCTGACATCCGATTTTCCATTCAGAAAGCTGACCTCTCATCCACAGAATGAGAGAGTGTGTTTGGGAGAAGAGGGGGTCGGGGCAGAGATCCACTTAAATGAAGAGACAGTGGGAACTGGGGCTTCTGGGGTGTGGGGCCCTCCCGCACCAGCAACAGGACCCTGGGCGGGGGCTCCCTGAGGGACTCGGGTTCCTGCACCGGGGAGGGCCCCGGCTGCCAAGGTGCAGCCATGTGCCCGGGGCTGAGCTGTGGGGTCATGGAGGTGCTAAGTGCAGGCGGGACGGCTGTCCCGTTCTATAGTTGGAGTGGACAGAGCCTGTCTGCATGACTCCATCCATCTGTCCGTCCGTCCGTCCGTCCATCTGTCGGTTGTCCCTCTCCTTCGCCACACTCCTGGCCTGGTGCAGAGGCTCCGGGAAGATCTGTGGGGTGAACATGCTGCACCTCTGTCCCCTTCCCCTGGGTGGGGAGAGGGCAGGCCTGGGTGGTCCCAGCGTCTGGGGGCCTCCGCAGGCCCCGCCGTGCAGAGCCCGGCTGCCCGCCCTGTCTGGCCTGTGCTGGCCTGTGCTGCCCGCAGTGGCTATTGTTGGGAAAGTATGTGGCCCGACAACCTGAGCCCTGTGGGAGTGCCCCCCTCCCCCGCCCCCGCGCGGTCATCCGCCGGGCAACTCCCAGGAAGGGGGCTGCTGCCTCTGGCCTGGTGAGGGGCTGGTTCTGCGAGCCAGGCCCCGCCTGCGCCTTGGCCGCGGGCAAGATCTGTCCCTGGCAGGTGCCGCTCACCCCCACGGAGGCCGCCAAGCCATCCCTGGGATGTGTCCCAGGCCCCTCCCACAGCCAGCCTTCCCCCACCCCGGGGCCAAGCAGTCAGGGAGGGGTGTGGGGGTCAGGCGGCGCCGTCCTGACTTTTCTTAGCGGGTTTTATGCAGTCATCTAGAATGACAGGGGCTGCCGGGTGTTTGCTCCCACGACCATGAGAACTCCAGGCTGCATCTCGGGACAGGCCAACCTGACCCACCGCCCTCCGAGCCCGGGCCCTGCAGAGAGTGGGCAAGGAAGGGGCCCTGCTGGGCTGGCCTGGGCGGGGCGGATACACACTTTCCCACACACCCTCCACTTCCTTATGAGGCTCAGAGAGGTGAAATGACTTGCCTGAGGTCACACAGCAGCGTGGGGGTTGGAGCTCAGGTCCGCTCAGCCGGAGGCGGCTCGTCTGACTTTGCAGCCTCGATGGCCTAAGCTGACACCCACCCCGCACACACTGCCTGACAAGGGCCATGCGGTCCGGCGCCGGCCCCGCTGCCCCCCCAGGCCCTTGGACTGCGACCCTCCAGGCCTTGTGGCCCTAGCCCCTGGCTTCCTGGCCACCAGCAGCCCGCTTGCCGTGCCCGCTGGCCCTTGGTTCTAAAGTGGGCGCTCCCCCAGCTCCCCAGTGTGTGCTCCCCTGGCTGCCCCGTCCTCAGTCCCCTCCCTGGCTCTCGAGTCCACTGACTGCTGGCCGCCAGCCCCGAGGTCCCCGGGTCCCAGGCCCCCACCGCCACGGCTGGCTCCAGCTGCCCTTCCCTGTCTCCACCCACAGCGGCTCAGGGAGCCTGTGTCCCTGTCCAATTCTGCAGCTCTCTGCCATCTCCGGCCCAAGCCTTTCTTCCTGAGGACCACGGGACTGGGCCAGGCTGCCCAGTCTGAGGGTGCGGGCGCCAGCCTCCCTCGGAGGCCACACGGTACTCAGACGTGGGGCCAGAGACGTGCGTGGGAGCCGTCGGGAGAGGGCCAGTGCCGTCCAGCCCGCTGGTCCCTTTGTTTGAGACCACCCCACCCCCCGACTCTGTGGCTCTCTCAGCTCGCCCGTCGGAGGCAAGAAGCTTCCATGTGGCCACACGGCCTCTCCCACCCGAGGCCCTGGCCAGCCCAGCACCCTCCCTCTGGCCAGGAGTCTGCTGACCTCTTTGTCAGAGGTGAGGGGACTCGGGAAGCAGAGGATGGGGCACCCGGAGGGCCAGAGCGTGAGGATGAGCCCAGCCCTGTCCTAGATGTCGAGATGTTGGCGGTTTCTACAAAGCTCTCCCCACCTGACTCCCCATGAGTGCAGCCAGCCTGGAGAGGCTGTTCCTGTGTCGGGGCAGCCGGACCCAGTGGTCATGGGAATGCTCCGAGTCCAGTGCCCGGGCCAAGTCACGGAGCCCAGCTCTTCCCTCGGGCCTCAGGGACATGCCTGACACCCATGTCTGACACCCACGGGCTGCTCTGGCCCATGTCCTGGGTCCAAGACCCTGGCATTCCCTGCCCAAATGGCCGAGTGACTTTCCTCCTCGCCGGTCCCCTCCTGAGCGGCCAGGCTGCTGGGACTAAGGGGTGGCCAAGGGTGGCTCTTTGTCGGGGCGCAGCTGGGTGTGGTCACTGGGAGTGTGGTGTCCAGCCCGGGTTCACACGTCCACACATGATGAGGGACCAAGCAGGAGGGGGTGTCTTGGGAAGGGAAAGCTTTAGGCCACGTTGCGTCAGGGACTCCAGAACTGGAATATGACATCCAGGCCACGTAGGGATTTGTCCGGTGGGAGGATGGACCCGTGTTATTTACTGCGCAGTCGTTCATCCTGGTGTGTAACTTCCAGCGTTTGGACGTAGAGCACGGGGGCGTCTCGGCATTCTTTGTCCAAAGGGGTTCCAGTGGAAGTCACGCCTGCGTCACCCCCCAGGAGCCCCAGCCTGGGGGTCTGCCTGGAGTCCAGGCTGGGGAAGTAGCGCACGGGGGGCAACGTTGAGGGTTTAGACTTCACCCCCAAGGGCCATGGGAGCCTCTCCCCGATCCGGAAGGACACCGAGACGCAGAGAATTCAGGCACCTCGGCAGAGGCCACGCAGCACATCTGCACGGAAGGGAGTGGAGGGCAGGGTCCCTCCTCTCCTTCCCGGCACAGCCTCACTTCTGCGCGAGGGCAGCTCTGGAGCCCAGTCTTCTGACCGTTAGTGGTGTCCCCGAAGTGCGCCCTATGATTTATTAATACTGGGCTGGGATACTTCAAAGCCCCGTGGCCGCTGTGTCAGGATCGGGCCCTGGTGGAAGACTGACGCTCAGAGAACAATTTGCCTCCCATCAGAAATGCATAACGGTGCTGGGAATGGCCGCGAGACCTGCATCTCGCCCAACACGCGCCCCCGCCACCGTCAGGGATGAGCGCGAGCCTGGCGCCCGCGTGGCCCGCGGAGACGCGGGCCCTGGCTGGCTTGTAGCGTCTGGGAGGGCGCAGCCTCCGAGCCCCTGGCCAGGGCAGGGCCCTGGGCTCCAGTCCCGCTCTGGCCGCACAGAGGCGGGAGGGCAGCTGGCACTGGGCTCCCCGCTGGGGCCTTTAACAAGGCTTTGGGCGAAACGGACGAAGGGATTTTCTAGGGCAAGGGGGTGCTGTCCACTGAGGCAGCCACTGGCCGCATCTGAGCTCTTGGAATGTGGTCAGTGCGACTGACTTTTAAACTTAATTTAATTTAATTAAAAAAAGGCTTTTTGGCTGCTTTGGGTCTTCGTTGCTGTGCGCAGGCTTTCTTTAGTTGCGGCGAGCTGGGGCTCCTCTTAATTGCGGTGGGCGGTCTTCTCATTGCAGTGGCGTCTCTTGTTGCGGAGCATGGGCTCTAGGTGCGTGGGCTTCAGTAGCTGAGATGCACGGGCTCAGTAGTCGTGGCGCATGGGCTTCGTTGCTCTGCGGCCTGTGGGATCTTCCCCGACGAGGGCTCGAACCCGTGTCCCCTGCATTGGCAAGCGGATTCTTAACCACTGCGCCACCAGGGCAGCCCCTCATTTAATTTTAAGCAACTTAACTTTAAACATTGACAGTGCAAGTCCAGGGTGAGGACAAAGTTCCTGGTGGGGTCTGGACTACACAGGCGTGGGCATTTGTCAGAACTTACGTGCTGGTACCTGTAGGACTTGCGAATTCCACTGTGAGTAAATTTGACCTAAAACAGATGGATCTGGAACTCTAGTTGGAGATGTGTATGTGGCAGTGTTTGGATTGAAGTCTAATAATATCTGCAACCTAAATGCGTCCAGGAAAAAATGATGGACCAATGGACAGGTAGCAGGTAGATAGGTGGACAGGTTTGTGGTGAGAAAAATGCAGCCTGTGTTAACTGAAATCTGGACAGTGAATAAAGGGCTTCACAAGAAAATGCCGAAAAGCCCCGAGTGTGATCGAGGTCCAGGGTCTCCTGTGACTCCTGCGATACCGGCCCAGCACAGAGTAAGTGTCCAGCCTGTGCACGTGAGCTTGATGTGGGACAGGACAGTCTGGGCAGGATGTGCTTCGGTCGGGGTGGGTGGGATCAGGCCACTGGGCACCAGGGGAGCCGTTGGAGGCTCTGGCATTACCTGGGGGGTGGGGCACATTCCAGACACTTTGTCATTTCCAGGCCCAGAATGGGGCGGCCTTCCTCTTCCTGTGGCCTCTGCCCCCTGTGGAAGGCTGCACTCCTGGGTCTGTGATGCTTGTAAGTCCGGTCAGTTGAGGCATGGCCGCTGAAGGTCCAGTCACTCACCAAAGGGCTCAGGGGTGTCTGAGTGGCCTTGGCTCTGCTGTCGCTCGCCCTGCTTTGCAGCAAATGCCATTTGCAAGGCAGGTCGCCGCCCTCTACAGTTTGTCTCCTCCTTAGCACACCCAGCGAGGACCTTTCCTCGGCAACCCAGGTGTGGAGGAAGGTGGCCAAACTCCAGACTGTTAGAAGCCGGCTGCAACTGGTGGGACCATCCAGTTTCTTCCTGTGTTTTCCAGGGCCAAGGGGGCAGGATGACCCTGCCTTCAGGGGCCACCCTCCAGCCAGTCCGCTCCCCCGAGCATGTAGGACAAACCCCAGACAGGAACCGGCCCCCTGGGATCAAGTTCCCCGAGAGTCCTTGGAGGGCGTGTCCAGTCCAGTCCTGACTGCCAGACTCCCTTGAGCCTCCTGGGGCCTCCTGTCTCCACTGCCGCCTGCGTCCGGGGGCTGCAGCACAGGGGGCCCCCTCAGGTGCCGTCCTCGTCCCACCTGGCAGGCGGGTGGCTGCAGGGATGGGACCCCCTCTCCTCTGCCCATTCTCTGCTGGCAGGTGGGAACATAGGCAGGTGGACACTGAGACTTGGAGCCTCGAGACTCCCGCAGGCTGCTCTGCTCACCCCCGGGAGACAGCCACCCACCCCTTGCGCAGCCAGGGCCACAGTGCTGGGTTCGGGAGGCCTGTCCGTCCCGCAGGCCTGTGCACTTGCCTGGAAGCCCCGCTGGCCCTCAGGGGAGAAAGCTCGGCCCGGGGGTGCAGGTGTCCGGGACACATGTCCCTCAGGCGTCCCCCCACCAGAGCTCAGGCCCACAGCCAGCCTGGTCTGACATCACCGCACCCCTCTTTGACTGTCCCCGGGTGGCTGCAGGCGCCGCCCCACCTGAACCTGGAAGAGGCACGAGGGCCACGGGGGACCCAGAAGCCCTGTGCCTGTTTGGGGAGGCCACAGACACCCGCTTCTAAGTCCAGGGACCCCACGGGAGCTACACGAGGAGCTGGGTTTTCGACAAAGCTGAGCCAGTGAGCTCCCCACCCAACCCCGTCCCACCCACCCGGCCCTGCTGCCGACCAGCGGACACTTGCTCTGGTGTCCCTGTGGCACCCGAGCTTATCCCTGGGGGTGCTCCCTGGGGAGGGGTGCTCCTGGGGGGAGGGGTGCTCCCTGGGGGAGGAGGTGATCCCTGGGGAGGGGTGCTCCCTGGGGTAGGGGTGCTCCCCGGGGAGAGGTGCTTCCTGGGGGAAGGGTGCTCCCTGGGGGAAGGGTGCTCCCTGGGGGAGGGGTGCTCCCCGGGGAGGGGTGCTTCCTGGGGGAAGGGTGCTCCCTGGGGAGGGGTGCTCCACGGGGAGTGCCTCTCTGGGCTGTTGCTTAAGGATGGTTCCTGTCCTCCCCTCACCTGACTGACCAGAAGGCAATGCTGGGGCCTCTTCCCCAGCTCCCACGTTGACCCCAGGCTGGGACCCTGTCTTTCTGAAAGGGCGGCCTGCTGCCTGGTGACCTGCCCTGAGACCTGTGCACAGTGCTTGCGGTGTGTGCAGGACGGGCTGGGGAGCAGCTGGCCCTGCCCCGTGTGGACAGCAGCTTGGCCGGGGCTGGGAACATCTGGACATGAAGGCTAGTGGCCCAGCCGCCTAGGCTGGACCCCATGGCCCCATGCCCTGGACCAGGACCCCACCCGCCAGTCCCTGGTGGTGAGGACCAAGCAAGGGAGCGCTGCAGCTCCCAGTTCACAAATGAGGAAACTGAGGCCCGCAGGGCACTGGCACCGCGCTCTGCCAACAGCTCTGCAGCCAGGCCTCCGACCACACGCCCCGCGGGGCTTCCCCTGGAGACGGTCGGGAAGCCCATCCACGAGAAAGCCCAGGGACTCAGAAGGGCATGAAGTTCAGCCCCTCCGGCCACTTTCCAGGGGCCCACCTGGGTCTGTGGTGGGGTCGGAGCCCAGGGAAGTAAGTGTGCGCACACGCTCACCCGCGCTCACACACACACTTTTTTCCATAAACTGGTGTGTGGTGTCGTGTATGTCTGCAACCTGCTCACTCCCCTGCCCTCTGCCCGTGTTCTGCTGCCCACACTGCGCCCCCGCCAGCCCTCTGCCCACCAGCGCCTGGGCCGCCACCCGAGGGGCTGCACGAGCTCCCACTCCACAGGAACCGAGGCCGGGGCGTTCAGGGAGCCCTCAGCGCTCGGCCCGTCCGCAGGTTGGATTTGAACATCCGGGTGGAGAGTGAGGTTGGCCATCTCTTCACATGCGCTGTGCCCGTTTCCTTTCTGGGCTCGGCCTCTTCTTGCCCTTCGAGGGAAGCATGACTTACGCCGTAGACAAAATGTTCTCCTGGGCCCCGCCCCTCACCTGCCCTCCCAGTGCAGGGACACTGGTGGGGCTGGGCGGTGCTGAATGAGCCCTCGTTGCCCAAGAGCTGGGCACACGTTGAAGGGGGTCTGTGGACTGAGCCAGGCCTGGAAGAAAGCAGGCGACCGCCTCCCCAGGGAGGGTCGAGCCAGGGGACGCTGAGTCATGGGCAGCGGAGCGAGGGGGCAGGGGTCGGCTGCTGCCCCAGAGCCCAGCTCTCCCGGCAGCCCCCCGGGGCGGGTAGCTGCTCAGCGTGGCCTCAGTTTCTCCATCCTCTGGGCAGATTCCCATCCACCGCACGGGGGTCCAGGCAGGCTCATGTGTGCACCTGCGGGACTTTATGGCCTCCGTGAGGTTCTCAGGACCTGTCCTCACCAGAGCTCTCCTGACACCCGGGCAGCCTCCCCTGGGGACATTTCTGGGCTCCCATCTGGGTGCCGGGCTGGGTACCTGCCGTGGAGGGGTGCGAGCTCTCCCCACCCGCAGTCGGGTCCCTGGCTGGAGGGGCTGCTCTCCACCTGCCCACTTCCCTCTTCTGGACGCTGCCCGCTCTCAGTCTCCTGCCAGGGTGGACGGGCTCTGTGGACCGAGTGCTGAGCGCTCAGAGCAGAACTGCATTCTGTTGAATGTGCTGACAAGGCTCTCAGGTTCCCCGGTGCTGTGTCAGGTGCCCGAGGGAGGGGCAGCTCTGGCCATCCTCACCAACCCTCCGTCTCCTCCTAGCCCAGCCAAGAGCCCACCGGGAGCAGAGAGGAGGCCATGTGGGCCTCTGTGTCTCCCCCATGTGCCCCTGCCCTGGTGCTCTGCCCGGATGTCTGCTTCCTGTGGCCAGCTGCCCACTGGCCGGGTGCTGAGGGTCCCGCCACTGTCCTGGAGGCGGCCAGGGGCTGAGATCCCCTCAGGCCTGTGCCCCGCGGGCCTCCCTGCGTGGAGCTGAGCACACAGGGTTCCTCGCCCAGGGCCCTGACCCGTCGAGGTGGGGTGGGCTGGAGGATGACCTCAAGGGGGGTTTGCTGAGCAGAGTTTACATCAGGCTTGTTGGCAGTTGGTGCTATACAGGAATAACTGTGAATGTTCCCCTGCCCCCAAGTCCCTCTGTGGTCGTGGACTCTCCGAGCCTCAGTTTCCCCAGGGAGCTTCCCTCGAGCCCATGTGCCTGGGTCCCAGATCTCCGACACCTGCTCCTCCGCAGATGGGCACCTTCGGGGCCCCAGGAGCCATGCTCCAAGGTGGCTGGGGGTGGGGTGTCGCAATCAGAAGGGAGCCGTCCCCTGGGGGTCAGTGTCACGCAGGAGTCCTGGGCCCATAGCCTGAGTCACACCTGCCGGCCTGCCTCTGTGGCAGCTCCCGCAGGCGCGTTCCCACCCAGCACCTCACCTGCGTGACCTCTCAGACGGGCCACGGCGGCCCTTCCCAGAGTGACAGCCGTGAGCCATAAGTGACTACTCCAACCTGAATCAATTAAATCGAGTGCCGTGAACACTTGGTCCCCAGGGGCACCAGCCATGCTTCCAGGGCTCAGCGGCCGTGCGTGGCTGGCGGCCTGGGGATAGGACCGTGCAGACACAGAACCCGTCCGTCAGCTCTGGGCGGCACTGCCCTCTGGGGAGGCGGCACTGCCCTCTGGGGAGGCGGCACTGCCCTCTGGGGAGGCGGTGCTGTCTCGCTCTGCGGCTGGGGAGCGGGGCTCAGAGGCTTCCCTGCAGCCTGCCAGCTCTGCTCCTCTGCCCATTGGGCGGCCCTGCCTCCTCTGTGTCCCCAGGGCCCCTTCCTCGGCCGGGACAGGTGCTGTGAGGAGGGGCAGCTCTGGGCTGAGAGGTGGCCCGGGTCCTGCAGGCATCACCGTTAGAAACTCAGCTGTGGGACCGAAGAGCACCCTGCTCTGCCCAGGAGGGGCTGGAAAGCTGACCCCCCAGGCCCTGCCGACCCCCCCTGGCTCGGAGGGTGGGGCCTCAGGCGGGGCCCCCGTTGTCCCATCAGAACTCAGCCCGAGCACCCCAGGGCCCGGGAGCCAGGGCTCCAGCTCGAAAAGGAGAGCAGGCCAAATGGATTCTCTCTTTCCTTTAGGAATTTGGAAAAGGAAATATGGAAGGAATGTGCCGTCAGCAGAAGGAATGAGAGCAGAACAATTGTGAAATGTGAGGCTCCAGGGAGAGGTTGAGGACAGACAGGACGAGCAAGGCGGAGCTGAGGCTGGGAGGAGCCGAGGCACAGTTCCCAAAGTGGGCACCGGGGACCCTGCGGGCGCCCCGGGGTTCTCCGAGGCATCATGGCGCTGAGACGCTGTTGCCTCCCCTCTCCTGTCCCCTCAGGAGTGTGGGCTCTCCAGGGCCACTTGCCGAGTGATGGCAGGACAGCAGTGTAGGGAGGACGGTGCCGTTTCCCGTCTAGCCAGACGGCAGAGGCCCCACTCCTAGCCGTGTGTTTTTTCTTTTTGGGGAAATCAGTGCTGGTTCAGAAGTTATGTTACCAGGTAAATGGGCTTATTATTGTTATTTACAAATAAATGAAGGTGAAAGCAGTTCTCAATTTAAATTTCCATCGCAGAAAAGAACGAAACAAGAGCTGTTAGGGGCTCTCAAAAGTTTTTAAGAGTTAAAGGGGTTCTGAGACCACAAAGTTGGAGAACTGTTGGTGAAAAGCAAAGCAAAGACCCACCAGGAGGGAGGGCTGCCCCTCCCCCGGCCACGGTCCCACCAGCCACATGTGTCCTCGTGTGGCTGGAGTTTGTGTCTTTTCCTGTGGACCCCCCCATCTTGCCCCCTCCTTTGCAGGTGGTGCTGGCTGGTCCACGGGGGAAGTAGCAGGTGGACACACCAGGTCCTGGGGAAGGAGTTGGGGAGGGCAGTCCTGCCTGTTGGGCTAGGAGGACATTTCCCAGTTGGAGGGAAAGGATGAGAGAAAGTTCCAGCCAAACAAACTCCAGTGGGCAGTGGAGCTGACTGCAGGCCCAGCTGGCTGACCCAGGGGAAGACAGTGAAATGCGTGCGGACCTCACCCTACACTACCCCCACCCGACACTTTCCGGGCCACCTGCAAGTTTTGTTTTCAGGGTTTCTCTGTCTTGGGGTTACAGTGATGGCAGGGAGCCCTTTGAGGCAGAGACTTGGGGACAAACACCAGGGAAATGTTAGTTTTTGAGGTGCGGGAGCCCAGCCTGCCCTCAGAAATAGCTGCTGAGATGGTGGTCCCCCACCACTGGCCCCCGGCAGGACACAGACACATCTGCGGCGAGGGATGGACAGTGGCCCCCAGGGCCGGGAGGACATCTCTTTGGGCCCACCAGGCCGGGTCACGGGGCCGGCGGGTACTTGGGCATTTGCCAAGGCTGGTGTTGCCGGACTCATCGAAGAGGACTCCCTGGCCCTCCGGAGGGAGGCTCCTGGGATGCTCTACGGGGTTGTCCCTCCGGTCTCTGGCCTCTGACGGAGCGGTCAGACGGGAAGGGCCAGGAGCTGCCCTGGATGGCGGGGAGAAAGAGCAGTGGGAGGGCTGTGCCCGCTCTGGCTGGGGACGTGCTTTGGTCGCAGGACCCGGACGCCCAGGCTTGTCAGGGAGCAGCGGTGGCAGGGACTCCCCAGCCACCCGCAGAAAGGAAACGAGCAGCTGGAGGGAGCCCCTGGGCCCCGGGCTGCAGAGCTGCTGCTGTGGAGTTCAGCTTCCTGGCCCCTCCCGGGCCACGTGCCTGGCGGGCAGCCCTACCGCTCATTCTTGGTCTCCCCCCGGGCCTGGATGCTAGCTGCAGAGGGGCAGGGTTCCAGGCGGAACAGCCAAGGGCTCCCTGGACAAACCAGAGTCGCCCCGGGCCAACTGGGACAGGATTCCAGCAAAACCTCCTGCGTCTCCTGTGTCGCTGCTGCCCACGGCCTCCTGGGCTGGGCTGGGCGGAGGAGCCAGCGAGGACCTCCCCTGCCAAGACAAGAGTGGCCGGGGGCAGAGAGGACGCCAAGGTCACGTGAAGACTGGGGAGGGGGCTGCCTGCTACTTCCTCATCTCTGAGGTCCCCCATCTCCCACGTCAGATAAAACCCAAGTGCCCAACGCGCAGTAAAATAATGATGGACCACAGTAGACCCATTACGTGTTAACATAAACGACATTTTTAAGAAAAAATAGCTATATTCTTAAAAAGAGTCGGGAGATAAATAGCATTATTTTACATTGTTGCAGATCTCCTTAATGTTTGGGCGTAAAAGAAAGCTGCTAGTTTCTGCTACCTGCTCTTGTGTTCAATTCTATGCCCCTGTAGCCTCTGGAAAATTGCACTGGGGATTCAGAGCAGAGAGTCCAAACTGAAACAGCGCTCCGTGTCTCTCTGTGCGTGGGACACTTTGAGCCCACGGACCTGTGAAAGGGTGTCACTTGCTCCTGGGGTCCCCAGTTCTCATCTGGAGAACTGCTGCTCTAAGATATTTAATTTACACAAAAGAAGCAGGAAAGAGGAAGTAAAAACCAGAAGAGCAAAAAAAAATATGAAACAAATAGAAAACAGGCAGAAAAGTGTACACTGGGTCCGACGACGTGGACATTCACCGCGACACAAGCAGCTCGAGCTCCCTGCCCCGCCGGCGCCTGGCTGCGTGCCTGCTGGGGCCGCGTCTCCCCAGGGCGCTCACCTCCTCTCTTCTGCGCCCGTGTGCACGCCCCGTGCCGGCCTCTGGGGCTCTGCTTTTGACAATTTGTCTTCCATGGGCAGTTACGTGCTGGGCTCAGAGGCCCTCTTCCTTCAAGGGCTCATTGGCATTGATTGGCGCCTTCTGCACGCCAGGGGCTGTGCTAGGAGCTCTCAGACTCACCGTGTCCTTTCTTCGTCTCTCCTGCACCTCAGAGTGCACAGGTGTGCCTGTGCTGGGCCCAGCTTGGGCGATTCAACGAGCTTTCGACGAGCCCCTCAGCAGTAGGGGTGGATCACAGGGTCCAGCAGGACAGTCTACAGGCTTGACTTACTGACGGAAGAACTGAGGCCCGGGCGTGGGGGTGAGAAGGCCCCTGAGGGGAAGCTGAACAGGCTCACTGATCCCGGACCTTCACTGGCCATGGATGCACGTGCAAGCCCTTGGGACACTGTTTTCAGAGATGCCTTGCCAGTCAGAGCCCTGGGATGTAGAAACCATGTCACGGGGTGGGTGTGATTCTCCAGGTGGGGCTCGAAGGCCTGGCTGAGCCCCAGCGTGCCCGCTTCCTGGTCCACGAGCCTGTGTTTCCTGTCCGTACAGGGTTTGTGCCCCCGTCAGATGGCTCTGGGAGGCTCCTGGGGGCAGGAGGGGGCCCAGGGCCTATGGCTGCAGCACCCCAAGCTCCATGCGGTGCTCTCCCTGTGTCCAAATCCCCCCTTTTTATAAGCACTCCAGTCACACTGGCTTAGGACCCACCCCAGTGACCCCAGCTTAACCTGATGACCTCTGTAAAGGCCCTGTCTCCAGGCAAGGTCACCTTCTGAGGAACTGGGGGTTAGGACTCCCAAGAGATCTCTTTTGGGGGATACAGTTCAACTCCAGCAGCTGTCTGGTGACCTTATGTGACCCCCAACCACACTTCCTGGGGATCTTTACTCCCCCCTCCGATGGTTCACTGAGTCCCCCTTCCACAGGGCCCACCTCCCTGACTCAGCCCTGACTCAGCCCCGGGGGATACAGCAGGCTGCTGCCACTGCTGTGTGATGGAGGACAAGTGGGGTGACGTCTCTGTGCCTTGGTTTTCTCATCTGTGAAGTGGGGCCAGACCCCACTGAACAGTGCCGGCCAAGCCCCCAGGCAACGTGGGCCCCCATCAGGAGGAAGAAAGTGCGACATTCCAGAATTCCTGCTAATTCCCCTGGTCCCTGCCCTGCCGCCTTCTCCGCGGCGCCTGGGTGGTCCCAACTGCACAAGCTGGAGCTTTCGCCCGCATGGTTAAAAGTATTGAAATGGCTCCAGATCACCTTTGTCACAGAAAGTGTTTGATCAGCCATTTTCTCACCAGGGCCATTGCGGGGGGTGGGCGGCGGGCAGGAGGCTTGTGTCTCAGCACTTCTGCGGCCAGGTTTCCTGAGTCAACAGAGCCTGGCCACCGAGCATGGCTCGGACCAGGTACCCGCGATTCTGTGGGCATCTGGCAGCTTCCCATCTGGTCCTCGAACTGTGATGCGACCACGACCAGCAGCCCCAGTTCACAGGTGGGGAAGCTGAGGTCCAGAGAGTCTGAGCAACTTGCCCACAGTCACCCCAGACATACTGCTCATCTGACCCCATCCCGACCGTGCCCTGTGCGCTGAGGACCACTGAGACCCTCTGGGCTCCAATCACACAGAGAATCAGGCCAGGAGCCCCTCCTGATCCCGGGGCTTGGGGGGAGTGACCCTACCCAGGAGGATGAATGTGGCCCCACTCCCCTCAGGCACCCCCCCATCTTTCTAGTTCCCCCCGCACCTGACCAGCTCACAGTCGGTGCTCAATAATTGCTGGCTGTTGTGAAGCGAAGGGAGCAGAGAGCCTCTGGAGACATGGCTCGCACACCCAGCAGGAGAAGGAGGGGTGCAGCCGATCAGTCTGGGGCTCGCGGGCAGCCTCTTGGTGGCTGGGTTTGGCTCCCCTGGGCAGGCGCCCACCCCCGTGTGTCGGGAAGGGAGCCTGGCCAGGTGGCTGCGGGGTCCCGGACTCACACCCAGGTTCAGTAGGTCAGGGTGGCTTCCTGAGGGGCTCCGCTGCAGGCAGCCAGTAGGAGCCCCTTGAGAACCAGACACAAGGGGGCTGCCTGGTGAGAGCTCAGGACCCGCCCTCCCGCCTTCCCCATCTGCCCCCAGGTCCCCACCAGCATCAGGCTCTGAGCCCCTGGCCCTGCTCCTCCCCGCGACCTTCACTGGCTTCTCCCGAAGACCCCCTACACCCTGATTCCTGCTGCAGCTGCCCCTCAGAGCCCGCCGCCCGCTCTCCCAGGCGACGCCTGTAGTGACGTCTCGAGTGGAAAGTGGTGGGGAAGGGGCCTCGAAGCCTGGGAGCCCCCTGGTGTCTCAGGCCCCGTCTCTCCAGGGCGGCCAGGCTCAGGGGTCCAGGGCCCTGGGAAGATGGGATGTCCCCTGGCCCCCCTCTGGGAGCCCCAGTCTGAACGGACAGGTCCAGCAGGCAGCCTGAGGCCTCACCCCCGCCCCGGCCTGTGCTCCCCAAGTCTGGGCCTCTACCAGTTCCCGGGCACTGAGGAGGGCTGGGGGCTTGGGCGGGGGCCTGTCAGGAGCTGGACAACATGTGCCTGTGGCCCCTTCCCCCCTGGGATGAGCCTGGGCTGGGGGGGCTCCCACAGTGGGGGGCACTCCGGTCACTCACTGTCTCCTGGGGCCCGGCTCTTCCTGCCCTGTGGGATTTGGACAGAGCCCAGAGCCCATCAAAGAGGCCGTTCCTTAGCCCAGTGGGCAGGTACGGGTGGCACCAGGCACTCAGCCATTTGTCCTGAAAACAGGCCCCAGGTGTTCCCGAGATCCTGCGGCTACGAGCAGAGCCTCTGCTCCTTCCCACCGGGATTTCACTCGTGTGTGCGTGTGTGTGTGCGCGCGCGTGTGTGTGCACGCGTGTGTGTGTGTGTGTGTGTGTGTGTGTGGAGCAGAGCCTCTGTTCCTTCCCACCGGGATTTCACTCGTGTGTGTGTGCGTGCGTGTGTGTGTGCGTGTGTGTGTGGCCACTGGGGTGAGGGGAGGGACCTGGGGGTGGGCACATGGGGACCCGGGAGGTGGGCAGGACAAAGGAGGCACCCTCAGTGGTTTCTGTCTGTCTGCTCGGGGCTGTAACAGCACATCAGAGGGGGCAGCTTAAACCACAGACATTTGTGTCTCGGTCTGGAGACGGGTCGTCCAGACCAAGGCGCCGGCAGTGTCTGGTGAGGACCCGCTGGTCTCTGCACACCTTCAACAGCCCTATGAGGTCCACCCTGTGGGCTCTGTTTCACAAGTGAGGAAACAAACGGAGGCCCTGAGAAGTAGGTCACATGCCGGTGTGTATTAAGTTAGAAGCGGTCGGAGCAGGGACGCTGGCCCAGGCTGGCGACTGCTGGGCAAACGGATGGCACAGCAGCCATCTGGTGCCCATGCTCTCCTGAGCTCCAGGTCTTTGGAACCTAGAGCGTCTTTCAGACACAACCCCGCCCAACCACAAGGCCTGGGGTCTCCGCTGTGGGCGTGGCCTCCCTGTGAGTAGCAGCCGCAGCTCTGTTGTTGTTCAGTCACAGAAACCGGGATGTAAGGAAACCGTTGTGGAATTAGTTCCATATTCTCTGTAGACGAGATCTTTCAAAACAAGAACTCTGGGCGGCTGCAGCCTGGCGAGGGTCTGGATAATGTTTAAGTGCTTCCCTGCGATGCTTCGTGGACCCAGGAAAGGCCGGGTCAGTGACTGATCACTGCCCGAGGGGGTGGGGAGGACAGAGGACGGCAGGAAAAATACCTTAAAAAACCCTGGGTCGGGCTTCCCTGGTGGCGCAGTGGTTGGGAGTCCGCCTGCCGATGCAGGGGACACGGGTTCGTGCCCCGGTCCGGGAAGATCCCGCATGCCGCAGAGTGGCTGGGCCCGTGAGCCACGGCCGCTGAGCCTGCGTGTCCGGAGCCTGTGCTCCGCAACGGGAGAGGCCACAACAGTGAGAGGCCCGCATACAGCAAAAAAAACAAAACCAAACCTGGGTCTTCTCAGTATTTCCCCAAATCCCAGCTAAATGCTGGGGAGTGGCGAGAGCTGTCTGTAGCACTCAGAGCCGTCAAGGGGCATTTGTGTGAAGTTCTAGGCCGTGACCAACTGGTGTCTTCTTACTGAGCTCCGTTAGGTGGTGGTGCGGGAGCCTTCAGAAAACCTACATGGCCCCGCGGCCAGGCCTATCTACAGAGCCGTGTCCCGGCGTGGCATGGTGTGCTGTGGCGTGGCTGGCGTGGCGTGGTGAACGTGCAGAGCCTGCCGGACACGCGCTGAGCCTGCCACGGGCAGCAGGGCACAGGCTGTCCTGGCTGAGCCACCACCTCGCTGAGCTCCGTTTTGTCCAGACCTCTGAGGGGCTCTCTGCACCCACTTCACCGCAGGATCTGACCGTTTTAACTGACCGCCCCCCCCAGGGACCCCCTCCTCCAGGAAGGGGAGACGTGGTCTTCAAGCCCCGTGTAGTGCTGCTGTCTGGGGCTCACGATCTCGGAGATGCAGCCCCAGGGGCCGGCAACAGGGATGCCACGGACCTGCGCGTGGCCCACGGCCTTGGGAAAGCTGGTGGGGACCAGGCGCAAGGACACTGACGGCTGCCTGGAAACAGTCCCGTGGTGTGTGGCCAGTGAGGGGAGTCGGCCCAGGCACAAGGCTGGGTCCCAGCAGCCCCTCAGCACGCAGACACCCCTGGTGCTGGGCTTTGTTCTGGGGACTACTTGAGCCGTCGTCACCACTGTCGGCCCTAGAAGGCTCCTCAACCCTGGCTCTGTGCCAACGCTCAGCCAGCAGGGCCCCCGGCGGGGCCACAGCCCAGCCTGTGTGCTGGGTCTGCTCAGGCTGCTGGTTCAGCTTCACCGGGGGACCGCGGCCTACAACCTGGGCGGGGCCTTGGCCAGGAGGACACACAGTTAACCGAGTATCTGCAGTCCCCACCCCCACGTGGTGGAGGTTCTGGGAAGGGAGGCTGAGGCTGCCCTGGGCCTGGGGGCCGCCTTTCCCGCGGGCAGAGGCAGGGCAAAGTCCACTCCCGTAGTCAGCTCAGATGGCCTTCTGCTGCCCAGGCTGCGTGGGCAAGCACAGGTGCCCCTGCTGGTCACACACACACACACACACACACACACACACACACACGGGGCATGCGGACACACACATACAGGACACATAGACACATACACACATGGGCACACACACACCCAGCTCAGCGTTATAACATGACCTGTCCCACCCGGCTGGTCTGGGCTTCTGTAAGCTGGGCACCGGGCTGTGGGTGTCCATCCTGACCTGCCAACCTCCTGGGGGCCGTCACGATGAATTCTGGGTGCGCACCAATCATCACGGCTGGAAATTCTGAATCTGGAAGAGAAGAGCAAGCTCCAGGAGGCGCTGGTGGGGGCGGGTGCGGAGCTGGGCATCCACCCTTGGTCTCCCTTTCAGCCCCCACCCCCCGGACGCCACCTCTCACCCTCCAGACAAGTACCTTGAAAATCCCAAACCAGAGTCACTCAAGTATTAAACCAGGCCCTCGAGATGAGAAAGAGGGGGCCCCTCCTGTTTTATCTGATGCCAAAGAGGAGACCCCGACAGCGTGTGGGTTACACGCCAGCTCCAGGGAAGGAACAGGCTCCTTGCGCTGGGCCGGGGAGGTGGGAGGGGTCCAGGGACACCGTCCCCAGCCGGAGGGCCCAGCAGGCCCCTCCCTGCACCCGCTGCCCCATGAGGTGGGCAGGGCAGTGTCAGGGCAGCAGGAGGGGCCGGGGGGGCGCTGCTCGGCTGCTGGATGGGGCTAATCCCAGATAATTGCCATGGGGCGGGGGGCGGGGGGGCTCTTGGGGACGGAGCCGTTTCCTTTTCTTTGCACTTAGCTCTGTCGGATGACCCTGAAAGCACCTTGGTGAGGTCTTCAAAGGTCCCGAGAGAGCATTCGGACCCTGGGAAAGCTGGGCCTGAGCGGTCAGGAAACCCGATCAGGCCCCTAATTGCCTGGTGGGGATTAGCGGGGCCCCGGCAGCCCCTCCTCCAGGTGAGCACTCCTACCACCCTGCCAGGACCACCCTCCCAAGAGCGGGGTCTCCTTTGAGCCTGGATTAGTCCAGACAAACAGATTAGTCTCTGGGGGCCTTGAGAGGCCTGGGGCCCCCCCACAACCCAGGGCCCGGGTGCACGGATTGCAGGCGGGGCAAGGAGGGAGCTGCATGTCGCTTAGATGGGGGGCGGCTGCCCAACCTCAGCCCCACGTGGGCCCTGAACAGAGCCTGAGGCCTTCCTCTGGTCCTGGCTCACCTGCGGATCGCCCCCCAGCCCCACCAGGCGCAGCTGATCCGCTCAGCCTGGCCCTCATCCAGCCCCTCCTCCTGGCTTCCCTCTCGCCCCCTCCTTCCTGCTTCTCTGACTGGGGTGATAGCTTCCCAGCTTGAAGCCTCCCCTCAACCCCCCGTGACCACTGACCTTCCACCCTCACCCTGTTCTGCTTTCCAAAGGCGAAAGGCCTCCATCTCCTGCGATGTTAATGGCCTGTTTGTTAATGTTTGTGCTACAAAGCATCTCCGTCTCTCAGCTGTGTATCTATTCTATCTATCAGCTATCTATCAGTCTATCATCTATTTATCTATCTAACTATCATCTGTCTATCTATATCTATCTTCTAGCCTTATTTTGTGACAGCTGGGGCCCTTTGCAGGGGATTCAGTTTTCAGGATGTGGGAGAAAGAGAAACTCTCTCTTTTAAAAAAAAATTTTAATTGTGGTTACAAAACACAATTAAAATTTACCACCTTAACCATTTTTAAGTGTACAGTTCAAGGGCATTAAGTACATTCACATTGTTGTGCAACCATCACCACCGCCCTTCTCCAGAACTTTCCACCTTCCCAAACTGACACTCTGTCCCCATTCAACATTGACCCCCGCTTCCCCTCCCCCAGCCCCGGGCCCCCACCCTCTACTTTCTGTCTCTGTGACCCTGACTCCCCCAGGGTCCTCAGAGAAGTGGGATCACACAGCGTCTGTCCTTCTGCGTCTGGCTTATTTCACTGAACGTCATGTCCTCAAGGTTCACCCGTGGCGTAGCAGGCGTCAGAATTTGCTTTCTAAGGCTGAGCGATATTCCATTGTGTGGATGGAGCACATTGTGTTCACCCATCGTCCACTGATGGACACCGGCGTGGCTTCTAACTTTTGCTCATTGTCAATAATGCTGCTGTGAACATGGGTGTGCAAATATCACTTTGAGATCCTGTTTCCAGTTCTCTTGGATACACACCCAGTTGTGTGATTACTGGATCATGGGGTGATTCTATTTTTAATTTTTGAGGAAACTTATACCATTTTCCAAAGCAGCTGCACTATTTTACATCCCCACCCACAGTGCACAAGGGCTCCAATTTCTCCACATTCTTGCCAACACTGGTTATTTTCCTTTTTTTTCATCATAGCCATCCTAATCTCATTGTTTTCATCTGAATTTCTGTAATGATTAGTGATGTTGACCATCTTTTCACATACTCATTGGCCATTTGTATATCATCTCTTTGCAGAAATGTCTATTCAAATCCTTTGCCTATTTTTTTTATCAGGTTGTCTGATTTTTGCTGTTGTTGAGTTGTAGGTGTTCTCTATATATTCTGGTTGTCACCCCCTTATCAGATATGTGACTGCAAATGTTTTCTCCCATTCCGTGCAGTTCTCACCATGTCGATAGTTTCCTTTGCTGTGCAGAAAAGTTCGATGTAGTCCTGTCGGTTGACTTCTGTTTTTCTCGCCTGTGCTTTTTGGTGTGAGAAACCCTCTGCGTCTGACTTATGCGGAGCGTGGCTCAGGATCCTGGCTGGTCCCCCCTTCCGCCAGGGGAGCTTGTTTGCACCCAGACGCTTAATTAGCTGGCAAGTTAGCTGTTTCCAAAATACCATTCCTTCTTGTTTATTTTTTTTCCTTTTCTGATCTCTGGAATACCTTGGTACTCAGAGCAGGCCTGTGCTGCCTGCTCTCTCTGAAGACCCTCTGGGGAGAACATTTTGGCCCTACCGGGGGGCTTTGGGTGCCAGGTCTTCCTGGGGGAGAGGGGCCAGGCCCAGGGCCAGCCATATGAAAGCCCAGCTGTTGGGGGCGGGCAGGTTGGGTGAGTACCAGGGTGGTCTGGAGGTGGGAGGGAGAGTGGGGCAGAGCAGCTTGAAGCCCAAGGGGTTTGGGGGGCCTGGCTGTGGGCCCAGCTGCCCCAGCACCCCACCACCCAGGAGCTGCAAGCCTGACTCTTTCAAAACGCCAGCTGGTCATGCAGCCTCATCCCCCCTCCTGCTGGGACCCAGAAACTCAGACAGCTGGCCTTGGCCCCACCTCGGGCCCTGGCACTCCCCAGACCCCAAGCAAGGAGGTGCTGGGACTTCAAAGAGGTCTGGGGACAGGCACAGACAGGGAGACGGATGCTCTGGGTGGGGCAGGCACAGCCCTAGGGGTGTGGCCCTCTCTGCGGTGCCTGTGCGTGGTTCAGGCTAAATGCCAAAGGGTGAAAAGCGGAGGGGAGGCGGGAGCCGACTCGGGCATCCCACAGATGCACCTTGTCCCCCTGGCAGCTGGTGCTTACCCCGCACACCACTGGGGGCCCCAGGTCGGTGGCTGGCTGGATCAGAGGCCCTGGGTTGGTGACCACGATAGTGGGGAGGTCATGGACGTAAGTGGTTCCCATCCTCGAGGCGAGACCTGCTTTTTAATTTTCATAAATTCTTTACCAGGTATCATCTGTGCATGAGCAGAAGAGCGCGCACATCCTAAGTGCACGGCTCCATCTTTTTAAACAAAATAAGCTCATCTGAGGAGCCAGCACCAGGTCAAGAAACTTGGCTACAGCACCCAGAAGCCCCTCCTGATGATTTCATTCAGAAATGTGTGCATTAATCTGTAAGACTTCCCACACCACCACACAGGGGGAGAGAACTTGACGAAGCAGAGCAGAAATGTCGGGGAGACCGTGGTGATTAGAGTTCTTGGGACATAGAATTGCATGGAGAGAAAACTCCAGAAGTTTTCAGAGTCCTCCTTGAGTACTCAGGAGATTGGTGCAAGTGAGAAAACTACCCAAGGCAAGGAAAAGAATAACTTGGTCAAGAATGGAGCCTGTTTTTACCAGTCAGGCTGGAACATCTAAGAATTCATAGCACTGGGGAGAGTACTAGAGGTCTAGCCTCAAGAGGGGAAAATATTACCAACAAGGTAAATTTTACAATGTCTGGCATCCAACAAAAAACTAGCAGTCATGCAAAGAAGAAGGAAAATATGACTCATAATGAGGAGGAAAAAAATCAGTGAATTGAAAGTGACACAGAACTAATATGGGTGTTAGAATTAGCAGACAGACATTAAAATAGTTATTCGCACTTTATTCCATCTGCACAAAAAGTTAATAGAGACATAGAAGATAAAGACCTAAATTGAACGTTTAGTAATGAAAAACTACAATATTTGAGATGAGAAATTATATGGAGAAAGTTTTTAAAAGGCAGATTAGACATCATAGAAGAAAAGATTAGTGCATTTGAAGACACACCAATAGGACCTATCAAAAATTAAATACATAGAGGAAAAAATTTAAATGAACAAAACAACTGGGCTTTGGGGCAACGTACATGTGACCCAACATGTGTGTCACTGGAATCCCTAAAGGAGAGGAGAGAGCAGAAAGAGGACAGGAAAAATATTTGAAGAAATAATGGCTGAAAAATCTCCAAGCTTGATGAAAAATATAAATCCATAGATCTAAGATGCTCAGTGAGTCACAAGCACAAGAAACATGAGGAAAACCACACGAAAGCATGCTACAAATTGCTCAAAACTAGTGCTAAATGGAAAATCTTAAAAGCAGCTAGAGGAAAAGGTTTTATTGCGCACAGAGAAACAAACGTGACAGCAGATTCTCATTTGAACCAGTGAAGCTGGAGGACAGGGGAAGCAGCTTTAAATTATTGATATAAAATACCTGAAAGCCTTGAATTCTATACACAGTGGAAAAAATCTTTTTTTTTTTTCTTTTAAAAGGCAAAATAGGGCTTCCCTCGTGGCACAGTGGTTAAGAATCCACCTGCCAATGCAGGGTACGTGGGTTCAATCCCTGGTCTGGGAAGATCCCACATGTCGCGGAGCAGCTAAGCCCGTGTACCACAACTACTGAGCGTGCACTCTAGAGCCCGTGAGCAACAACTACTGAGCCCACGAGCCACAACAACTGAGCCCACGTGCCTAGAGCCCTTGCTCCGCAACAAGAGGAGCCACTGCAATGAGAAGCCCGCACACCGCAACGAAGAGCAGCCCCTGCTCTCAGCAACTAGAGAAAGCCCGCACGCAGCAACAAAGACGCAACACAGCAAAAAAAAAAAAAAAAAAAAAAAAAAAAAGCCAAAATAAAGACGAT
Organism: Lagenorhynchus albirostris; assembly: GCF_949774975.1. Classification (NCBI taxonomy): domain Eukaryota; kingdom Metazoa; phylum Chordata; class Mammalia; order Artiodactyla; family Delphinidae; genus Lagenorhynchus; species Lagenorhynchus albirostris. The sequence goes on from NC_083109.1 coordinate 87,813,543, forward strand.
TCAGACATACAAAAGCTGAAAGAATTGATCTCAGTAGACTTGTACTTTAAGAAATGCAAAGACTTTCAGGCAGAAGGAAACTGGTATCAGATATAAATATGGATCTACACAAAAGAAAAGGATCAGAAATGGTAAACACAGGGGTACATCTATAAGATTGGCTGTTATTCAAATCTCCTTAAAAGTGACTGAGTTTGGGGTGGGGCAGTGTGAAGAGTTTAGCAAAACCTTTTTCCCAGACAAACATTATTAAACTGGTCGAGATTAGCAAAGACAATCATTCAAAGTTTCTGGAGATGGACCAAAGGGCCGACAGACAATTGGGAGACGTTTACTCAGGAAAATCTACAGAACTTGGCAAGGAGAGTGCGGCTGTGAGAGCTGAGCTGTGGGGCGCCCGGCCTTGTGCTGCAGGAGGGCTACGCCAGGGGCCTGGCAGCTAACTGGGAGCACAGGCCTCTAGCTCTGCGAGACGGAGGGGTCACTCTGTGTGGGCTCAGCAGATCCCACCCCCAGCAAGGTCCACAGAAGAGCCCTACCAAGCAGGTGGTGGCGCCTGGCCTCCCACTCCAGCTGTTGCTCTGCAGGGAAGATCCAGGCAGAGAGGCCGGTGGAGAGCGCAGTACTTTCCCTCCCATGAACTCTGTTCCGCAGGAGGACTGTCCCGCTGGGCTCAGCTGTCGAGTGTCAGCTCCCAGCGTTCTGGTGTGGAAGGATTGTTCTGGGTGCATTAAGGCACCGGTGAGCACTGGCACCTCCCATCCTGCTGGGCTCTGAGTGGCCAACGATCTGGGCTGGGTGCTGGAGGCACCTGTCACTACCCCTGCCCTCCAAGAGCGAGTTCCTCCACCCCCACCTCCTGCTCCGAAGCACAGAACTTCTGCCCAGGGGAGGGTCAGAGCGAGGCTCAGAGACTGCCAACAACTTTCCCTTGCCAAAGGGCCTGACCTTATTTGGATTGGGCTACAGAGCAATTTGGGCTCCAGGGCATCACGAAAACAATAGAGCAATCAGCTAGCCACAGATTGGTGTGATACTAACAGAGGCAGGCAAGCCAGAAATTTAATGGGGAGATTATGGAAAAATACAGTCAGAGACAGCCTGGCTAAAACTTGAGTCATCCGTGGTGGTCTGTTAGGCTGTGTGGAAGCTGAAACTGCACCCTCTGGAGTGACAGAGAGGGGACTGCCTTGGGGGGGCCCAGATATTGTACTTAGCAGACAAAGACGTTAAAGAAACGACCACACGTATGTTCAAAGAAGTAAAGGAGGGCTTCCCTGGTGGCGCAGTGGTTGAGAGTCCGCCTGCCGATGCAGGGGACGCGGGTTCGTGCCCCGGTCCGGGAAGATCCCACGTGCCGCGGAGCGGCTGGGCCCGTGAGCCATGGCCGCTGAGCCTGCGCGTCCGGAGCCAACGGGAGAGGCCACAACAGTGAGAGGCCCGCGTACCGCAAAAAAAAAAAAAAAAAGAAGTACAGGAAACCATGCTGAAAGACTTAAAGAAAGGCATGATGATAATGACTTACAAAATAGAGACTATAAGAAAAGACAGAAATTATAAAAAGAATCAAACGGAAATCTTGAGTTGGAAGTATAATAACCAAAGTGAGTGATTCACTAGAGAGGCTCAACAGTAGATCTGAGCTGGAGGAAGATAGACTCAATGAACTTGAAGATAGATCAGTACAGATCATGTAACCTGAATAGAAGACAGAAAAAACAATGAAGAAAATGAACAGAGCCAGGGAGAAATGTGGGACACCATTCAGCAAACAACATATGCATAACGGGAGTACTAGAAGGAGAGAAGAAAAATATTTGAAGAGATAATGGCTGAAAACTTCCCAAATTTGATGAATAACAATAAGGACCCAAGAAGGATAAATACAAAGACATCCACAGCCAGACATATCGTAGTCAAAATGTTGAATTCCTGAAAGCAGCGAGAGAAAAGCAATTCATTATGTACAAGACAACCCCGATAAAATCAGAAAGAATGGAAATCAGAAGGCAGTGGGATGATATATTCAAAGTGCCGAGAGGAAAACACCGTTAACCAAGAACCCTATATCCAGCAAAACGATTTTTGTAAAATGGAGGTAAAATAAAGATATTCCCAGGTAAACAAACAGACAACAAAACAACAAGCAAATTTATGGTAGCAAAGCTGTCTTACAAGAAACGCTCACGTTTGTTTTTCAGGCTGAGGGGCAGCCACATCTGACAGTAATCCAAGTCCACCCAGAGCACAGAGAGCGCCAGCAAACGCAGTCATAAAACACAGTGTGATTCCACGTAGATTCTCCTTCCTGCCCTTAAGTGATCTAAAAACGCAATTGCACAAAGCAACATGTATAACATTTTACTGTAGGACCTACAGCTTACAGAAATGCCATGTATTTGACGGTGACAACACAAAGGAGGAGGGTGAAATGAACCTATATGATGCTGGAGGGCGACTGGAATCCTCAGGATGGAATGCAGGGGAGGGACGTGGTAAGTAAAGGCAGACAGTTAAATGATTATTACGAGCATTGCTGGGTTGAGGTGCCCCAGTAATGAATAACAAGGGGGGGCAGGGGAGGAAATTTCTGTATCTTACTGGAAACGAGTTGTGTGAATCTGAAGCAGATTCTGAAAAATCAAGTTGTATATTGTTAGCCCTCAAGTAACCACTAAAAAAGCTTTAAAAATGTAGATAGAGACATAGTTAAAAATAATCAAAGGAATTGAAATGATGATACACTAGAAACTGTCCACTAAATACAGATGGAGAACCAGAGGCACAAAATAGTAGTGAGACCCATGGGAAACACAATGTGAAGTGTCAGGGGTGAAGCCAATGGTACCCATAATAGCATTCAGTGTGGATGGATTAAGCAATCCAGTCACATTCAGAGACTGTCAGACTGGACTTAAGGAATAAGACTGAACTATGCATTGTCTACAGGAGACGCACTTCAGATTCAAGGACACAAACGAGTTGAAAGCGAAAGGATAGACAAAGGTGTGCAGAGCAAACAGCTGCCTCGGGGAAGCTGGGGCTCCTGTGAACATCACACAGCATAGACAAGCACAGCCTGAAAGTTCCTATCTGGCCTTTACAGGAAAAGTTGGCCGACCCCTGCCTCACATGCCTACATTACGAAAGAAGAAAGGACTTAAGACAGTGACCTCAGCTTCCATATTAAAAACTAGAAAAGGGGACTTCCCTGGCGGTCCAGTAGTTGAGACTTCGCCTTCCAATGCAGGGGGTGCGGGTTTGACCCCTGGTTGGGGAGCTAAGATCCCACATGCCTTGTGGCCAAAAAACCAAAACGTAAAAAAACAGAAGCAATGCTGTAACAAATTCATTAAAGACTTTAAAAATGGTCCACATCAAAAAAAAAAAAAATCTTCAAAAACTAGAAAAGACCAAATTGAACACAAAAACGCAAAAAGAAAGAGCATAATAAAGTTACAGTGAAATGAATGAAATGGAAAACAGAACAAGCAACAGAGAAAATAAAAGACACCACAGAATGGTTCTTTGAGAAGATTAATAACATTGATGAGTATCTAGATAGACTGATCAGAAAGAAAAAGAAGATACAGATTAACAATATTAGGAACAAGAGAGATGATGTCACCACAGAGTCTACAGATGTTCGGGATAACAGGGAGTCACGTGAACAGCTTTTCTTTTCTCTGGCCACATGGCTTGCTGGCTCTTCCCCAACCAGGGACTGAACCTGGACCACGGCAGTGAAAGCCTGGAGCCCTAACCACCAGGCTGCCAGGGAAGGCCTAATGTGGACAGCTTTATCCCAATGAACTCAACAACTTAGTTGAAAAGGACAAGTTCTTTGAAGGACACAAACTACCAAGTCTCACTCAGGAAGAAACAGGAACCTAAATAGCTCTGTATGTATTAAAGACCTTGAACCATGAGTTAAAAACCTCCGTAAATTCATGTGAAATTGGAAAGGACCTACAACAGCTCAAACAACTTCAGAAAGGAAGAACAAAGCTGGAGGTCCGACGTCTCATGATTTCAAGGCTTATTATAAACCGATAGTGATCAGGACAGTGGGGTTTGGTGCCAAGGTGGACACACAGGTGAATGGAACAGAGCAGAGTCCAGAAAGAGACCCACACACATGGACAATTGATCATCAACGTGGTTGCAGAGGCAGCACCACTGGGAAGGGACAGTGTTTTTAAACAAGGGATCTGGAGCAACTGGATCAGTCTCTATTTATATCTATATCCATCTATCTCTCTATCTACCTATCTATCTATCTTCCATCTATCAATCATCTATCATTTATCTATCTATAGAACTTTGATCTATACATTACAGCACATACAAAAATTAACTCAAAATAGAATGTAGACCTAAATGCAAAGCTAAAAACTTCTAGAAGAACACATAGAAGCGGAAGTTTTGTGGCTTTGAGTTAGGCAAAGATTTTTTAGATATGACCCCAAAATCACAATCCATAAAAAGAAAAAGTTCATACGTTGACTTTATCAAAAGTAAAAACCTTCTGCTCTTCAAAAGATACTGTTAAGGGCTTCCCTGGTGGCGCAGTGGTTGAGAGTCCGCCTGCCGATGCAGGGGACGCGGGTTCGTGCCCCGGTCCGGGAAGATCCCACGTGCCGCGGAGCGGCTGGGCCCGTGAGCCATGGCCGCTGAGCCTGCGCGTCCGGAGCCTGTGCTCCGCAACGGGAGAGGCCACCGCAGTGAGAGGCCCGCGTGCTGCAAAAAAACAAAAACAAAAACAAAAGACACTGTTAAGAGAATGAAAAGACAAGTCATAGACTCTGGAGCAAAATCTTTGACCTCTTGTACCTGATAAAGGACTTGTATTCAGGATATGTAAATTCTCTCAAAACTCAATAATAAAAATACAAACAACCCAAATAAAAAGAAAAGAAGATATATAAAAATAAGATCCACAGATGACAAAGAAGTACACAAAACGATGCTCCACATCATTGGCTCTTGGGAAATAAAAGTGAAGTCTGTGTGAGATTTACTGCACATTTATTAGGACGGTTAAGATTAAAAAGACTGACCACAGATGAGGAGAAACTGGGTCTCGCATACATCGTGGGTGGGAATACTTTATTTTTTTATTTTAATTTTTTTTTAGAAACTTTATTTTCCGTCAACCTATTTCCATTTTAAGAGTTTGTGGAAGAACAGCTTAAGACCGCTCGGTGGCGGTTCCTACCCACTCAGTGGCCTGAGCAGCGGGGAACCACTGAACGGGCACAGAGGGCACCTGCACACCTTCGGACCAGTCCGCCACCTCAGGCTGAGCAGCAGGGAACTGAGGAGCTGGAACAGTCCATTCACCCTGAAATTCCTCCTTGGTCACAGCCTTCTCAGCTGCCGCCTGCTCTTCCTTTTCAATCTCTTCAGGATTTCTGTAGTTGTAGAGGTCAGGCATGACCTCCTATGCGTGTTCACGGGAGATGGTGCCATGCACGCGCAGAACTTCCCGGGCAAGCATCCACCACATCAGACCCACTGAGTGAGCTCCCTTTCTAGGATCTTACATCAGGATACATCAAGTTGGTCTGAAAACAGAATGGCCAAGTAATGCCTGAGAGGTCCAAGAGTAAGAAATAACGGAGAAAAGCAGAAGAAAACACAAGCCATTTTTAAAATGTTTTCCTCTCTCCTTAAAGCTTTCATACATTAAAATCATACATTTGTAGCAAGTATTATTATCAGACTCCACTCATTGGGCGAGAGACCCTTGTGGTGTTAGTGAAAAACTTGCCCCTCACATAGCACACTACCTACACTTGTGAGTTCATCGGCCAGTTGCCTCAACTCCAAGCTCTAACAATATGCTGAGGAATACTTTAAAAAAACACTTTGTAGGGACTTCCCTGGTGGTGCAGTGGTTAAGAATCCGCCTGCCAGTGCAGGGGACACGGGTTTGAGCCCGGGTCCGGGAAGATCCCACATGCCGCGGAGCAACTAAGCCCGTGCGCCACAGGTACTGAGCCTGCGCTCTACAGCCTGCGAGCCACAACTACTGAGCCCGAGTGCCACAACTACTGAAGCCCGCGCCCTTAGAGCCCGTGCTCCGCAACAAGAGGAGCCACCCAATGAGAAGCCCGTGCACTGCAACGAAGAGTAGCCCCCGCTCGCCACAACTAGAGAAAAGCCCGTGCACAGCAACAAAGACCCAAGGCAGCCAGAAATAAAACTAAATAAAGAAATAATTTAAAAACCAACCAAACAAACAAAAAAACACTTTGTAAAGCGGTCTGGCTGTTTTAGAAACTTGAACATATACCTGCCACGTGGGCCAGCTGTTCCATGCCTAGGGACTCACCAAGAGAAGTGACCATCGGCTCCTGCAAAGACTTGTACCCAGGTGTTCACAGCATCTTGGCTGTGGCGGTCCAGAATTGGACGGAGCCTGAATATCCATCAATGGGCGAACAGATCAACATGTTACAGTGTGTTCACTGATGGAATAGTACTCAGCAACAAAAAAGAATGGGAAGGCACTGCACGATGAATCTCAGGATAATTAGAGGAAAAGCTTTCACATCACATGATTCTGCTTGTACAAACTCTAGGAAACACAGACTAACGTAGCACGGGGTGATGGGCATGTCCATTAGTTTATTGTGGGGATGGTTTCACAGGTATGTTTATGTACAAATAATATACATACACAATATGTCACTTATCAGTTTTACACTTTAAATACATGTCGTTTATTGTATGAAAATGATAAGTCAATAAAGTTGTTTTTTAAAAAGCAAATTAATACTTCAAACTCATTGCTTCCTAATTATTTTACATTTTGCTATCACATATGCCATGGGTATGCCATGGGCAGGTAGTAAATATTTAGGCTTTCGGGCTGTATGATTGACATGGCTGTGTTCCTGTCAAACTTTATTTGATAAAATACGTGTAAGTCTGTGGCCTCAGGCCGAGGTTTGCAAACCCCTGTCCTGAGCTGGAGGACACGTAACCCCAGCATCCTGGGTGGGGTGGGAACCACTGGTGTCTCCTCCCAGCCCTGATCTCGGGGTCGCTCAGAGCTGGACCTCAGCCCTGCTGGGGCCAGGAGCGTTCATACCTTGGAGACCAGACATCACAGGTCTCGGCATCTCCGTGTGCGCAGATTGTGGGTGTCGATCAGCAGGCAGTCGGGGAAGAGGTTCTGTGATGGGTGGATGGGCCTGGCCGACCAGAGTGGCCACAGGGTCAAGTACTGGTGGGGAACACGAGACCAGGGCCTAGCTGGGCTATGGGGGATCTTCTCCCCAAGGCCCCCGGCCACACCAGGCCTTGGGGCACCCGTGGCTTTGGCCTTACTTTCTCTTTCCCTCGGGTGTGTGTCCTGAGCCACCACATGGCATCCTGGGCTCGTGCCCTGCCCCTGCCCACAGAGGCCGCCTTAGAGGCCGGGGATTTGGGAGCGGGGCCTGGGTTTGAGTCCTTCCCCTCCTCTTGCCAGTGCGGCCCCGAGCAGCGGCCAACGGTCTGAGCCTCGATTTCCTCCCCGCCACCTGGACGGTGAGTTCTGTGACCTGGAATGACTCAGGCAGACGGAGGGGCTTGGTTGGCCCAGCAGCCCCTGTGGAGGTTAACACTGAGGTCAGGATGTTGTATTTGGGGCTCCAACCTCCCGGGCTCATTAGGGGCATCTGCTTACGAATGCCCACGTGGGCTAACCCCCCTCCTGCCCCCGCCCCTGGAATGAAGGTGGGGCGTTGGGGGCTCCCAGACACCATGCCAAGGGGTCCAGGCTGCAGAAGTGTTGGGAAGGGAAGGCGCCCCGAGGCAAACAGGTGGGGAGGCGAGGGCCGGCCCCTCCCTGTTGTCACCCAGCTCTCCCTCTGGGGGCTTGAGGCCCCTCCAGGTGCACGGCCACCTCCCGCCTGGCACTGGAGAGCGCTCGGCTTTGCAGGAAGAAGTGGCCCTGAGAGGTGAGTCAGAGCCCTGGCAGGGCTGCCAGCTCCGTGGGGAGGCCTGGGCTCTGCCAGGTGCAGCCCTGAGGTGGCACCAGGCCCCAGGGCCACAGGCCGAGAGGGCGCTGGGTGCAGGGCGGGCTGCACGGCCCCCAGGTGTCTTGCCCTCTATCCGGGCCCCCGGTGGGGATGTGTCCTCAAACACACACACATTCCACCGCAGTGAACACACACCTGGGCTTCCTGTGAGGAGAATCTGTCCTTACTTGCGGTGGCAGCTGGAAGCCGCCCGTGGTCTCTGGTCGAGCGCCGAGCCACCCCTTGGCCTGCCCCTCTCAGGAGAGCCATGTGTGGAGCCGGGCACGACGCCACCCTAGGGACAGGCCACCCCTCGATGGACCGGACCTGGCCGTCAGGAGCCCCACATGCTCCCTTCGGAGTGGGGGGGCATGGGGAGCCCCGCTCTGGCCCGCTGTTCCCCAGTGCCCCCAACTCTGCGTGCCCCTGCTGGTCCCGCTCTCAGCAGGGCCGTCACCTTGGCAGGCTCTCCCCATTGCTGGACGCTCATCTGCACCAGCCCCTGGCCTCCCGGCTGCACCAGCCCCTGGCCTCCCTGCTGCACCAGCCCCTGGCCTCCCTGCTGCGCCAGCCCCTAACCTCCCTGCTGTACCAGCCCCTGGCCTCCTGGCTGCACCAGCCCCTGGTCTCCTTGCTGCACCAGCCCCTGGCCTCCCTGCTGCACCAGCCCCTGGTCTCCTTGCTGCACCAGCCCCTGGCCTCCCTGCTGCGCCAGCCCCTAACCTCCTGGCTGCACCAGCCCCTGGCCTCCCTGCTGCACCAGCCCCTGGCCTCCCTGCTGCACCAGCCCCTGGCCTCCCTGCTGCACCAGCCCCTGGCCTCCTTGCTGCGCCAGCCCCTAACCTCCCTGCTGCACCAGCCCCTGGCCTCCCTGCTGCACCAGCCCCTGGCCTCCTGGCTGCACCAGCCCCTGGCCGCCTTGCTGCACCAGCCCCTGGCCTCCTTGCTGCACCAGCCCCTGGCCTCCCTGCTGCACCAGCCCCTGGCCTCCCTGCTGCACCAGCCCCTGGCCTCCCTGCTGCACCAGCCCCTGGCCTCCCTGCTGCACCAGCCCCTGGCCTCCTGGCTGCACCAGTCCCTGGCTGCCTTGCTGCACCAGCCCCTGGCCTCCTTGCTGCACCAGCCCCTGGCCTCCCTGCTGCACCAGCCCCTGGCCTCGCTGCTGTACCAGCCCCTGGCCTCCCTGCTGCGCCAGCCCCTGGCCTCCCTGCTGCACCAACCCCTGGCCTCCCTGCTGCACCAGCCCCTGATCTCCTTTTGCTGCACTACTGGCAGCGCTTCCTCACTGTCCACAAATAAAATGCACCCTCAGAGCTGACATCCGGGCCCTGCTTGTCCCAAGCTGACTGCCCGGCACTGCCCTTGGACCTCCTGGACTCCAGGCCCTGAGTTGCTGACAGGTTCCTGCTTACCGGCGTACTTTGTTGCCTCCACGTGGTCCCCTCCTCAAGGAAGCCCTCCAGAGACCCTCCGTGGAAGTTGACCTGGCTCTCACACTGAGGCCCCTCAAGGCCCCCTGCCCTTACTGCCTCGCAGGACAGATGTCTCCCGCTGAGTCCCGATTCAGCACTGGCCCCAGCCCACTGTAGGGGCTGCGGAGTGTGGGTGCAGCCGTGTGACTCAGCACCCGCCGCAGCCCCCGGGAGCAGTGGCGGCCGGGCCTCCACAGCCCTTCCTCTCTGCCAGCTGGGAAAGGCGCTCCGAACTTGGCCTTGCCACAGGATTCTATCTTTAACTCCTGGACAGCCAATTCCTCTCTATTTTGAGAGAAAAAAAATTCCACTCTGAAGTCTGGTTCAAAAAGTCCTTGCCCAGTTAGGCCAGTTCCCTAGAGAAATCGCTGGCCTTTGCCATGGTCCTGAAGGGGGGGGAGGATGGGGGGAGGGGAGGGAGAATGAGGGAGGGGGATGGGGGATGGGGGACAATGGGGGATGAGGGAGGGGGCGGGGGGAGGGGGAAGGCAGGAGGGGGACCTCTGCCAGAACTGGAGCAGCTGTGAGGGCCGGCTGCTGGGCCAACAACAGGAGGTGAGGACCCCTACCTGGGCTGGTCATCCGCCTGCCCCCTGTTCCAGCCACACAAAACTTCCATGATCGCACCTTGGTTTTGACTGTTTTCGCTACACGCTGGGCGTGCTTGCGTCTGGCTCCTGTCGCTCACTGTAAAGTTTATGACATTCATCCACGTGCCACTGTCACTTCTCTGTGGCTCTGCCGTACAAAACAGCCATGATGCACTCACCCCTCCTGGACGTTTCTGGTGTGGTGGGTACATGTCTGGACACGTATGTGGTACACACCTGCGCACGTGTCTGTGGGAACCAATCTCCCTTCTGGAGACCCTGCCAGCGTCCCTCCCCCCGACGGTGCGGGAGAGAACCCGCTGCTCCACGTCTACGTCAACGTTTGTCACTGTCTGTTTTCATTTTAGCCGTTCTGGTGGGTACAAAATTGTCTCATTGTGGTTTCTGAGAGATTTTTAAAAATTAAGAGACAATTGTTTTTAGAGCAGCTTTAAGTTTACAGAAAATTGAGCAGAAAGTACAGAGGGTCCCCATATTTACCCCCACCACACACATGCCGTCAGTCCCCTTGTCACAGCTGATGAGCCAATATGGCAGCATTATCATTCACTAAAGTTCGTGGTTTACAATAGGTTCACTCTTGGGGTCTTATATTCTTAGCGTTTTGACAAATGCAGTTATGGCTTTGTGCAGAGTAATTTCACTGCCCTGAGGAAATCCCTGTGCTCACCCATCTGCCCCTCCCTCCTCCTGAGCCCTCGGCAGCCTGCGGCCCCTCTACCATCGCTGTGGGCTTTCTTTCTCCAAGAGTCCTTTCAGGAGCGCAGATCAGACCACATCACTCCCTGCTGCCCCCAACCCACTCACCTGTGTGCCCGGCAATGTTTCCTGGCTGCCTGCTATTCATCACCAAGGTTACATGACGGCCAAGAAGATATGGTTCCTGCTCTCAGGAAACTCAGGAGCCAGGGAGAGAAGCAGCCACGAGACCCGCAAACAGACGGGTGAACAACGCGGCCCCAGACTTGGTGCCGAGGACACGAGGGGAAACTGGGGGCTCCTGCAGGGACAGGAGCCTTCTGGGCAGAGAGCGCTGCACCTGCAAAGGCGCCGAGGTGAACAGGACCTCGGCAGGTCCAAGGCGACGGCAAAGGCTGGTACAGTGGCCCGTGTGGGGATTCGGGAGGTGGGGCTCCACATGGCGCTGATCTGAAGGCGTGGGGTGGAGTGAGGTTCTTCCCTGCCTGAAGCCAGGCATGTGCTTTCCTTCGGGGACCTCGCACGTCTGTCCTCCATGACGGCAGGGCCCTCACAGTGCACTGTGGCCAGGATGGCCCCTCCTGTGCAAGTGTTCAAGGGGTATCTGCCGGAGCACGAAGGAGGGACAGACCCAGGTGGGGGCCGTGACCATGGGCAGGGTCTCGTGGGACCTGCCGGCAGAGAACCGCCAAGACTCCCCAACTCGGAAGCCAGCACTCGAGTGAAGCGAACGCAGGCCTCAGCCCCAAGCCCGAGGGACAGACGTGTCACCCCGGCACCACTGCTGTGCGACAAACACCCCAAACCGGCGGCTCTGGCTCCCTTCTGCAGCACAAAATCCTCGCCGGGTTCCAGCCCTGCGGCATGGCTCTTAGACGAGAGTCTAGAGACGAGGGCCACGTGGGGCAGAGGTCCCCATCCGAGCCCTGGGGCCCTTCCGTTCCCTCCCAACCGTGTGACCCAACAGCTGGGTGCGGAGTGCGGCGGACAGGTTGTCACCTCCTGGGTGACACGCATTCAAAGCGCCCATCCTGCCGCCAAAGGCCTTGAGAGAGGGAGGCCCTGGCGACGACAGTCTGTCTGTTTCTGACGCGTTTGCTCCTGGCCAAGGGGGGGGCTGTGGGCGGGGCGCACCTTGGAGGGAGGCTGGGGTCTCCTTGCGAGGCTGAGGGAGAGGATGGTCTCTGGAAAGCCTGGGCTGCAGCGATGCCCTCCGCCTCCAGGCCTGAGGCTTTCTGAGCACCTGCTCCGGGCTCTGAGCCAGGATACACGGCCCTGTGCTTTCTGGGTCCTCGTGCTCTAGGCTCGGGATGGGCCCCATTCAGGGCTGCAGGGCCCGACGGCCGGCCTCCCACAGAACTCACGTGTGTCCCCACGCCCCTCCTCCCAGGCCTCTGCTCTCCTCGGCTCTGGGCTCCGCGACACGCAGACCCGCGGGCCTCCCTCCTGAGTTCTCCCCTCCCCACCTTGGGCGTTTGGCTCTGTAAGAGGGTGGGAGTGGGGAGGTGGGAGGGGATAAGCCCCAAGGCTCCTCTTTCGCCCTGAACTGACCCATACCCACAACGTACTCAGAGCTGAGGCTGAGGGACATTTTCTCCCCACCCCGAAGCCCAGCAGTCCTGAGGCCTAAGGCCCCAGACGCCCACGGGAAAGGAAGTCAGTGGCTAAAAAGGCCATTTCAGGCCAGTGTGGGCTGGGCTGGAACTAGGAGGCCTTCATTACCGTCGGTATGAGATTTCCAGCACACCTGGAAGAAGTACTGTAAATGCTCTTGACCCAGCACCCGCTAGTGGGGTGTGTTGTCATACTGCCTCACGTCTTGTTCATCGTTAAGAAATGGGGCAGCACACGAGGTGATCTCACTGTGCTTCCCCCTGCTCAGAAGCAGGCAACCAGGCCGGAGGAAGGCCACGGCCCTCTGATGTGGCTTCCCCATCATCGGCCTTCCCACAAACAGCCAGACGCCCTGCCCACCAGGAGCCCAGCCCATCTGCCCCTCTGCTCCCCAGCTGGGGCCTCCCCCAGGACCTCAGGCCTGCTGGCCTTCGTCCCCATCACACGGCCTGTGTGCTCCTGGGAGGAGCTCCAGGTCAGGCTTGGCCACTGGGCTCCAGCAACACGAGCGGGAACCAAGTTAAGCTAAGAGAGGTGGGAGGAACGGCCCCAGTGTTTTCTCTCCTGGGACATGGATATGTTAAATGCTCCGGACGACACCTGAGCATAGTACATGCTCAAAAATGATGAATGCTTGTTTGTTTGTTTACTATTTATAAATAACTAATATTTCCGGCTGTGCAGGATCATCTCCAACCTTGAGAACAATCCTGTCTCCTATCAAGCTGAAGAGATTCACCCTCTACGCCCGGTTTACCTGGGGTTTTCTTATGGATGTTGTTGTTATGTTATGTTTTCTTATGTTTCTTATGGTGCTGCATTTTGCCAAAGGCATTTTCTGCGTCAATTGATATGCTGTTTCTTCTTTAGCTTGTTGACGTGGTAAATTACATTTTCTGGGTTTTTTTGTTTTTTTTGCGGTATGCGGGCCTCTCCCTGCCGTGGCCTCTCCCGTTGCGGAGCACAGGCTCCGGACTCAGAGGCTCAGCGACCATGGCTCACGGGCCCAGCCGCTCCGCGGCATGTGGGATCTTCCCGGACCGGGCACGAACCCGCGTCCCCCGCATCGGCAGGCGGACTCTCAACCACTGCGCCACCAGGGAAGCCCCATTTTCTGGTTTTTTAACATTGACTAGACTTGCAAACTTGGGATAGATCCCACTTGGTCTTGGTGTCTAATTCTTTTTATACATTGTTGGATTCAACTTGCTTTTATTTTATGGAGGATTTTTGCACCTAAGTTCATGAGAGACATCGGTCTGTAGTGGTTTTTGGTGTTTGTGTTTATATTGTCTTTGTCTGGTTTTGGTACTAGGATCATGCCATCTTCATGGAATAGGCTGGGAAGTATTCCCTCCTCTTCTATGTTCTGGAAGAAATTGTGTAAAATTGGTGTCACTCCTTCTTTAAATTTTTGGTAGAATTCTCTAGTGAAACCACTGGATCTGGGAGATTTCTTTTGGGGGTAAATTCTAAATTATCAATTCAATTTCTTCCGTGATTATAGGACCATTCAAAGGATCTGTTTCATCTTGGTTGAGTTTTGACGGTTTGTGTTTTTTAAGTAATTTTTTTCCTTTTTTTCTCAGCTGCAGAACTTACTAGCATGGAGTTACTCATGGTGTCCCTTTACTGTCCTTTTAATCCTGCTGAATCCGGAGACAGAGCCGTTTGTCCCTGACATGGGTGGCTCCAGGTCTGGAACTCCAGTCAGGCCAAGCCTGACCCAGAAAAGAGCCAACACAAGGACACCCTGTCCAGGGGCTGCCTGCGGACCCATGACCAATACAACCAGGCCTCCACTGATGGCTGCACAATGGGAACAGCTCTCTGTCATGGGCTTGGACTCCGAAACTTGAAGAATTGCCAGTCCGTGGAGCTGATGTAAGGTAAGGGCCTCATGTAAGCCCGAGACACAAGGGAGCAGAAGACATGGGGAAACAGAGGCTGGGACCAAAGGAGAGACCAGAAGTGGAGAGAGAGGCAGGGGTTCTCAGGGAGACCTGGAGAGTCCTAAGACCAGGGTGGCCTTCTAAGTGCTCCCAGAGGCCAACCTCCAGCTCCTCTTTCACTGTTTTCACATGTCAACGGGAGAGGGTCCCGGACAGCCAGTGAATGCCAAGAGATCTTCACAAAGCTCCACGTGGGAGCTTCCACGGGGAGCTGACCAGAGCCTGGCATGAGGGGGACACAAAAAGGAACAAGGGTCAGGGGCCGGGGGGTAGGGCCAGACCCTCAGGGGCCACTCACAGAGCATCCTCGGCCAGGCTGGAGGACACTGTCCTGACTCTGCCCACCCTCCCCACTGTGGACCCTCTCCTGCAGCCGGGCCTGTCTGACCACAGCCTCATTTCTCCAGGGCATCTGTGCTGGCCCTGGTATTGAGGGGGTAAGGGCTGTCTTTGCTGGGGCTGCCTCTGGTTTCACTGAGTACTAGTGCTATCATCATCTGCAACAGAAGATGCTGCGCTCAACCCCAGAGCTCCCTCTGCGAAGTCTGGTTCTGTTATGTAGCACCTCATCCAGTGCCATGCACACAGATGGACGCATAGCGGCCACGCAGGAAACACTACGGGACTAACGATACTCTCCATCTGCACCTGCCGCTACATTTTCTGAAGTTCTGCTGCACCAACAAGTCATCCACCCGTCCAACCGCCCACCCATCCAACCATCTATCCATCCATGCATCCACCCATTACCCATCCACCCACCCACCCGTCACCCATTCTCCCACCCATCTATCTATCCATCAATCTACGCGTCCATCCAGCTATCCATCCACATGGCCCTCAGGGAGCACCTGTGCCCAGCATCTCTGATAAGGTGAGCCTGTAACAGGCTATTGGCCCACGGCTCAGACAAGGATGCTGGGGCTCAGATGCAGGAAGGGACTGATCTCCAGCTCCATGAGCCTCCCACTCTTGCTGGGAGGGTTGGTGCCTCATGTCCTCTCATTGTCTGGATGTTCCCTCGGGCCCAAGTCTCATGTCCCAGGCCCTCCCAGCTGCAGACATATCCCTCCGTCCCCACAGGCCGAGCACCAGGCTGGTCACAGGCAGATGTGAGGATGAAACCTAAGTCCCAGCTCCTGGACCCCTTCTCCCGGGGGGGGCCCACTCGACCTGCAGCGGAGACGGTGGAGACTGTCAAGGAGCCAGGACATCGAGGGGGACGCTGAGAGGGGAGGCTGGCTGAGCTGTGGCGTGTCCCAGCCCGCGTGGTGCACGCCTGGCCGGGCAGCCGCCCTCCCACCGCAACAAGCTGCCGCCTGCCTGCAGCTTCCTTCCTTCCTCCTGGATTCTGCCTGAGCCGGCCGGGCGGGGGTGGGGGGGCACTCCCCAGCTCCCTCCCACCCACGCCCTCTCCTCCGCTGTCTCCAGCAGGAGAAGAAGGAAAACCTCTTCCTGTGAAGCCGCCAGCCAGCAGCCAGGGCGGCCTCCGGCCGGGCTCCCGCCAGCAGCCCCTCAGCCCCCCACCCCGGGGCTTTCCAGAGCCACAGCGCCCCCGCCCGGCCCTGCTGTCCCTGCTGTCCTCGCATGTCTGCACGCGGTCACTCCCTGAGGCTGGGCTACCTCGGTTCCCACGCCCGCGGCCCTCCCTCCTCTCTGCCTGGCGAGCTCCTCTTCATCCTCTGGGACCCTTTGAAATGCCACTGCCCTGGGAGGACAGCTGGACTCGAGTCAGCAGGCAGGCTCTTGAGAAGGGGGGCTGTCGGAGGTGAACCCCGGAAAGGAGGGCGACAGGAGTCAGAATGCTGACTGGGCAGCTGCCCCCGACTCCCTGCGGGGTCCCCGGGCCCCTCCAGGCCGGGCCTACCCAGAGTCTCAGGCCAGGAAGCCGCTTCTCACGCATCCATCTGCGTTCCTCCCACAGCCCCAGGAAGGATGTTCGTGGCACGGGCCAAGAGGCACCCGTGAACTTAGAGCGAACTTTCAGCTCTGGACTCGAGACAGCCCTTGTCTTCACAGGGTGCCGTTTTCCAGCTATAAATACTCCTCAGGACTTGCCCGCCTGGTGCTTTCCTGAGCCTCTCTGCCTCCCCGTGTCCTGCTCCTCTGTCTGTAAGATGGACCGTCCTGCTGTCCCCTGCTGGTCATAGGCTGGGCAGCCGAGGTTCCTGTGGGCTTTGGGAGGTCCCGTCCCTCGAGAGCTGGCGACACTCCCGCAGGTCCGGGGATTCTGACCCCCTGAGCTCTGACCTTACTGCCCAAAGTGTTGGAACCACCACCTTGAAGGGAAACAGACCTTGGGTCTGGAAGCCGAGGGTCAGAGTGAGGTCTGAGGGCCACCTGGGCTCACCCTGCTGGTCGGTGGCAGCAGGACGCACCAGACCAGCTGCTGGGCTGGGGGCCTGTCTGGCTGGGCTCATTCCCAGCAGTGAGAGCTGGGCCATTCTGGTGTCTCCAGGACCGCTGGGAATCTTTTGTGGGCCAGCAGCCTGGTTGGTGTCAGTGCAGACGCAGGCGGGCCCCTTTGTGGGATTTCTGCATCGTGGGCCTCCTTGCAAATTCCATACATCCGAACTTTCTCCTCCAGCTGGAGGGACCCAGGACCAGGCTGCTGTGGCCATGTGACAGCCCTGCAGAGGGTGGCTGGGCAAGTCAGGTGGCAGGGTCCACACACCTTTCCCACCTACCGTGTACTCACTCACCAGTGTGCATCCCAGCTGGAGTGAGGCAGACACCAACCGTCTCCCTAAACTTAGCAGCTCTGGTCAGCATGATAAATCCAGAGACCCAGACAGTAGCGTCACTGCACTTGGAAGAGGTGTGCCCACCTTCCTGTCCAGCCCAGGCCCTGCGCCTTCTCCAATGGTCTCACATCCAGGTGCTCTCGGCTGCAACGCTGAAAGACCCTCGCCTCCCCCTTCACGGGGCACCTGCTGGTGTCGTGCTGGTGGCCATCTGCCCTTTGGCCAACCTTCACATGGTGGGATCGAGGCTGAAGGAGTTGCCTGAACCCTAAATCCGGGTGATGTTTCCATGTTTTTCTCTTCCACCAGATCCTGAGGCCCCCGAGGGCGGGAACTGTGACCCATTTCCACCTGTGGGTCCCAGCACCTGGCCCGGGCACCCCTGGAGGGTGGGGGAAGGATGGAGGGGGCCATGGGGCTCTGCACAAAGCGTCCTCAGACACCCCATCGGGACTGCGGGGGGACAGGTGAAAATTCAGCAGAAAGGGTAGTGGAGCCAGACTCGGAACGGGGACCTCGCTTTTCTCAGAGGAGAAGGACTTATGGGGCAGCCCCTGGGCTGCCCCAGCCCTTAGGCAGCGTCCATTCTGCCCTGGGGCCCCGGAACCAGGCCCTTAAAGGAAAAAGAAGGAGCCTGTGGCCCTCAGACCCCAAATGGGGGCGCTCTTGGGCCGTTCCCCTCGTTCTTGGAAGAGGAATGTGCCGTTCATTCATTCGTCCACTCACCGATTCGTTCACGCCTCTGCTCCTGCATCCAGCATCTTTTCAGATACGAGGCCTGACCCTTAAAACTTCAAAAAATATCAGTTGGAACTATTTTTCTGGAATTTTTTTCTTTGGTAAAGCACATTCACATTTCCTAGACTTGCGAACATGACCAGAACGTTGTGCTTTCTTAAGAGCTGGTGGTAAAATGCGCCCCAGCCATTAAGACTCAGACAGCTCGGCACAGAGCGGGCGCCCCAGACGACGGCGCCCCACTGCCGAGCTTCCGCAAGTCCTGATGTGCCCGTCTTCTCCTGGTTTCCCCGGGCTGCCAGCAGCCCCACCTCCGGGCTTGGTCGTCTTCAGCGTCAGAGAGCCATCTGGGGAAGCTGCGTCGTGGGGACCGAGGCCCTGGGGGTCCGGGGCCAGGATGGGGGCTGGAGTGTCCATGGTGCCAAATGCAGATCAAAGTTGAGGGGATGCAGGCAGGCCCGGCGGAGTCTCTGGTCCCCACAGTAGCGCCTGGCTGGCTGGTAGCAAAGCACAAAGGCCTCCGGCGAGGCATGTGTTCTCTTGGAGGAAGGAGGCCAGGCCTCAGATGAAGGGACAACGTTCTCGGGCCCCTGTCCTGCCACAAAACCACTTGTCACACATGAAACAGCAGATTAGGAATTTCCTTTTCTATTTTTACTGCAAAACTCGCACTGGCCGAGGGCGTTGGGCTTGGAAAGGCTCTTTCCCGCTGCAGTCGCCTGGCCGCACATGAAAGGGGGTCGGGCTGGGTCCCCGTGTGGCACATTCACTGCTTCACGGGCTTCTGGGATGCTGATAAGGGAGCAAAAACTGCATTAGCATCAGTTTTTATTACTCTGGTTAACCATTAAAAAGCTGGTGGGTGTGGGGGCCGGGGGGATTCGCTGGGTTGAGAAAGTGGTTCTCTGGGGTCCCTGTTGGAGCCCAAGCTGGGCAGCTGCCTGAGGAGGGAGCCGGGCCAGCTGGAGGCGGGGCTGCTCAGGATTCTCCCCCCGCCCCGAGGAGGGAGAGCCTGGGTCCCCCACCCAGGAGCCCCCGAGGCCGGCCCTCAGCCCAGAGAGGGGGGCTGGATGGGGTCCACCTGCCCCCAGACCTCCAGCTTCCTTCACGTGTTGGGTTTGCTCCCCTCAACGGGGGCAGCGCCTGTCTGGGGATCCACGTGGCCAGATGCCCTTCTGGAAACAACCTCTGGGCTCACAGGAGCAGCCCCGGGGAAGAGGGACAGTTCATTGACCTGGGAGAATGACGAGGGGTGGAGAGGCCGTTTCCTGGGGGTGCAGGCTGGCTTTGAAAGTGGAGGCCCCACGTGCGCCCATGAGGGTGGCAGTGGCTAGTGGAGCAATGGGCCCCCTGCGGGAGCCGTGGACCCCGAGGCTGTGCTGGGAGGGTCCCAGCTGCAGTGGCGGGTGGAGGTACGTTTGCTCTGCGGGGACCCTCTTGAGTCAGGTCCTTGACCAGAAAATCTTAGTGAGAGGCCTGCTCCTGAAGGGAAGAAGTCTCGCTACAGTTGGAAATAGAAGCTGCTTCTCCCGCCCCCACCCCCTTTCTCTCTTGGATTTGCAGCCCTGGCTACCGTGAGGCTTTTCATAAGCAGAACGTTGTGCAGTGGATGCCTCTGGACAAACAAGGAGAAAAAGAAGAACTTCTGCCTTCTCGGTGGAGAAACTTTCTGTCCGAGGGTGGGAGCGCGTGGGATGCTCTGCTCTCCAGCCTCTGAGCTGGTCTCCAGACAAACGAATCTGCTGGGAGAGTGTTGTTCGTTCAGCTGCAAGTCAGGGCTGCTGGGGGGCTGGGGGAGCTGAGTTAGTGTGGCCACGACACATGCGTGTGCACGCACACGTGGATGGAGGACACTGGCACACACCTGCAAACGAGCACACAAATGCTTGTGCACACGTACACGCCTGCTCACGGGCACGCACGTGCACGCACAAGTATACACACGCAGGCACCCAGGCTCTCAGGACAACTGCCCCCAGATCCACATGCCGGAGCAATTTCGGAAGCGCCCAGACTCCTGGGAGCTGACTTGCCCCTGAGATGCCCCCCAGGGAACCACAGCGGAGGGAGCAGTCTCGGGAGGGCACGTGGCAGTGCAAGGCCAGAGAGGCAGTGACAGAGCGACAGTGAACCAAGGCTCAGGGCTCCCTGCTCAGCCCCTTCCCTCCCAGGACAGGCACAGATTCCGGGTTCTTCCCTCCCGGCATAGGTGGTGTGGACGCACAGACCCCAGGGGAATCTGAGGAGTGGGGAGTGTGCGGGGAGGCTGGCCTATTGCCCTCGGGGCATCTCCTGGGAGAGCTGGGCACCTGCCAGGGTGGCGATGGTCAGGCTGCTTCCCTAATTTCAAATCTAGGCCCAGTGTTTGCTCCTGGTCACCCAGCCACTTGGTTCCTCAGGGATCTTTTCTGGGAAGCGGAATGATGGCGACTCCGCCCAAGGGGTCGACGGGGCTGCAAGCGCATCCTGGGCCCAGTGTCACCTGTGCTAGCTCGTGGAGCAGGGCCACAGGGCTTGTTCCTGCAGAGCCACCTGAGGGTGACTGTGCTCATTGCCTGGGCAGCGAGGGTGGGCCGCCCCCTCAACGTCCTGATGGCCTCTGAGCTTCTGTGGCTTCACCAGCGTCTTCCAGGAAGGAAGAGAGTTGGGGGGGCGGTCACCCAATAGCTCCCCAGGTCTGCGTTCCTCCTGTAATCAGACCAGCAGTTTGGACCCCAGACCAGGAAGCTGTCTGTGCACGTTGAGGGCAGCCCCCCTCAGGGGGTGGGGCTTCAGGGGATGGCACTGGGAGAGGAGGGTGGTGTTCCCCTCCCCCTGCCTGGAGCGCGGGAAAGCGGGGCCGGCTGCCGCTGACCAGCCCCTACACCTGGTTGAGAAAGGCCCTTAGGACCCGAAGCTCCTCGGGACTTGGCCTGTCTTATAAGCCACATACAAACCCAGCAACCATAGAGGAAAAGATTCACAGGTCTGACCACCTAAAAATTTAAAACTTGTGTATGGAAGTTAAAATGTGGATGGTGGGATGGGAGCGTGTATGCTCAACAGAGTTAATACTCCAGTTATAGGAAGAGCATCTACGTGTCAAAGATAAAAAGAAAAGAAGTGACAGAAGAAGGGGCACAGGACAGGCACCTGTGAGTCATGGGAGAGGAAAGGGTGCACCTCACAGGCGATCGGGGAAGCTCACATCTGCCCCTTTTTGGGGGGGGTTGGCTACCAGACTGACCAGCTGAGGACACTGCGGCTCTTTCGGGCTGGCAAGGCTGCCCGGAGCGCCGTCTCGCGCCAGCATGGGGGTGGTGAACCGGGTCCACCCTCCTGGAGGGCAGTACCTGCCAACGTTGAGAGCATGCACGCTGGGAATTCCGCTTCTGGGCCTCTGTCTTACTAAGATGCTCACACACGGGCCCCGGGACCTGCTCGTGGACAATCCCTGCACAATTACTGGGAAGAGCAGAAACACCGAAGCAGGTTACAAGCCCGTCACAGTGGTGGCTGAGTTGGTCTCAGCGTGGGTAGAAAGGAGCACCCGTGGCCGGCAAGAAGAGAGCAGCGCTGTGTACGTTGCGACAGAGAACACCGTCCTTGATACAGCGTCCTCACAACTGGACCCGCTTGTGAAACCGTGTGGCCGTGTGTGTGTCTGAATGAAGTTGTCTGGGAGGATCACACCAGACGTGGCTGGCGCTGTCCTGGCTGGCTGTGTGGCTGCCAGTGGAGTCCCAGCTGCAATGACTTCCCTCCAAAACTGCGGAGACACCGTTAGTTCCGAGGGCTCAGCCTTAGTTCCGAGGGCTCAGCCTTAGTTCCGAGGGCTCAGCCTTAGTTCCGAGGGCTCAGCCTCCACACCATTGTGGGGATCCGGAACCGCTGAGTGGCGCCTCCCCCTGTGACTCCAGATCGTCCCCTTGCCCCCAGGGCCCTGTGGCCGGTTCTCTGCCTTGTCTCTGTCCCTAAACATGCCCCCGGTTCTGGACATTTTCTTGAACTGTTTCGTTAGTGATTTCCTTCCGTCCATTTTCTCTAGTCTCTTTTTCTAAACTCCTCTTTGGACATTGGGCCCCCTGACCTGCTCGTCCATGGTTCTAAGACTCTTCTCCAATTTTGTACCACTTTGTCCTTCGGCTCTACTTTCTGGGAGATTTCTTCAACCGTATCACCCAGATCTTCTGTTTTACTATCAGGCTTTTATTTCCATTTTTATCTTCATTTCCTATTCTGGGTGCCCCTTCTCAACAGTGCCTGGGGCCATCTCATGGTCGCCGGGCCTGTCCTCACACCGAGGTCATCTGAGAAGTTTCCTCACCTGGTCTCCTCACCTGGGCTCTGTCCTGAACCAGCATCTCTGGGTCTCCTTTGGTCCCTGTTTTTCCTGCTGCAGCCTGGGGACCGTGGCGTGAGGGGATCCAGCTGGGCCATTTCGCCAGAAATCTCCAGGGCCACGTGCTCCCGGGTGGTGCTGTTTTCTGGGAAGATGCTCCCAGGCTCCTGCTGGAGATGAAGACCCGGCCTGTCCTGGGCTGCTCTCACACCCACCTTCTGGATTCCCGTTTGTCCTGTGGTTTCCAGGTCTCAGCTAGTCTGGCATCGCAGAGACCAGGTCATCTGAACAAATCTCCTAATCCTGCTGGGGTCAGGGAAGGGAGTCATAGGGGCTCAGATCAGGGACTCACACGGGCTCACCCCGTCTTTCCCCTCAGAGCTCGAGGCACCTGGGGCCACCACCCCCCAGACCTATGTGGGTTCTGCATGCAGACCAGGCTGTGTCACAGCCCTCGCGCCACTGCCCTCTCTCCCCACTGCCCCTGGGCTTCTGCCTCTGCAGGTGGCATCTCCTGACCAGGTCTGTGGGATGCTAGGAGGGGTGGAGGCTGTGCACGTGTCCCACCCCTGCTCTTTCCCCAGAACCAGCATAGCTTTTCAAAATGTTTTCTTTAAAACAAAGAGTCTATTTATTACTCTATTAAAGGGAGGTGGGCTTCTGTCCAGGTGGGCCTGGGTGGAATCCAGGCCCAGCCACTTTATAACCTGCGTGACCTTGGCCACCTCCTCGCCTCTCAGAACCCTGTCTCCTTATCTGTTTAATGGGAGCGAAAATCCCACCTGGCAGGGCTGTTGTGGGGTGCAGAGCAGATAACATGCCATAAAGTGCCCGCTGAAGGCTTGGCACGCAGCTGGTGCGGCCATGAGAGCAGCCTTTGTGCCCTTGTTTGTGTAGGTGTCTTATCTCCCCGGCCCAGGGCCAGGGCCAGCTCATCTCGACATGGCCTGCGGCCCTGCGGATGCTCGCAGACTGGCCTCCGGATCTGGGGCTGCGTCCACACGGGCTGCAGGGCGGGTCCCTAGGAATGCCATCAATCTCCCCGGCCCTGGGGATGATCTCCCGTCTTCAACAGGCCACCTGCAGCCCAGAGAGGCTGCCCCGTGGGCCGGGCTGTCAGCACCAGGAGGGGCGGCCCTTCCCCACAAGACCGGGCTTGTGCTGGGAGCTGCATCCGGAATTCGGTGGAGCGGCCTTGCCTCCTCTTGTCGAGGAACGTCCCCCTCCTCCTGGCCCCTCTCCCACCGCGACCCTGGCTCTGCTCTCTGGGAGGACACATCCCGGCCACAGACCCAAGTATCTGGAGGGACCGGTGTCACCCACAAACGTGGGGGAGGCTTTCAGGGTCCTCGGATGGGGTCATCCCTGGGGGGCGAATCTAGGCTCGCAGTTCGCAGGCGGAGGGGCCTTTGGATCCTGAAACCGCGTCCCCACCGGATGAAACGACCAAGTCACTGAGCAGCTGTGTGAAAATGAGGACCAGCTGGCCCAGGGCCAAAGCGGTGCTGGAGAATCTGGACCCCAAGTCACAGGCTTGCACGGATACCCCAGACCCCAGGTCGAGTGGCTGGGGACACGCTGCCAGTCATGATGACCTCAGGGTCATCAGTGCCCGAGGCCGTGGCAGGAGTCTGTGTTGAGGGCAGATGGGTTCTCCTGCCCTTTCCGCCCTCCTATGATGTCCAGGACGCCAGCCGCTGGAGGTACAGCCCATCCCTGCGGCCAGCTGGTGGACCAGACAAAGCTCTGTTGGGCACATGGAGAAGGGGCCAAGTAGGGAGCCCACAGATGGCCCCGGGGCCTGGAAAAGGCAGCTCCGGGCCCGCCTCTGGGCCCAGAGGCTCCCACTTAGCAGGCCCAGGTGCCTGGGTCCCCGCTGTAGCCGTGACCAAGGAGGTCTTGCCTGAGAGTCTCTGGTCTGACCGTGGGCCGAGGGACGCGCGTTCCCTAGCCCTTCCCTGACGTCCAGCCCAACTCAGATCTGTGGCACTTAGTCCTGCCTCGGGCGGCCCTTCCCTCTCTGGGTGTCAATTTCCCTGCTTGTCCAATGAGATGATGTCCAAAGTGCCTCCTTCCCAGGCCCACGGGAAGCCCAGGAACCAGCCAAGGGGACCCTTCCGGTCCATTCGCTCGCCAGGGAATGAGGCAACGCACACCAATGTGAAGTCACACACGGTTGAATTTCTATATGACGTTCATGCTTCCAGACCCCCCAGAGCTGCCTGGAGCATCTCCCCAGAAGCACCGCCTCTGAGTGACTGCGATTCGACTTCCAGGCTGGCGCTCGGCGGGGAGGAACCCTGGCCCCGGGGGTCGGGGGTGGGGAACCGAGGGCAGTGACTTAACGCCTGCCCCAGTCCTGGCCCCGCGGGTGTCGTCTCCACGACTCGGCTTTGCTCCTTCTCGAGCCCACGTGGGTGAGGTCACAGCATCTGCTCCTGTCACCCAGTTCCGTGCCTGCGACACCCACTCGTGTCACGTGAACCTGCCGTGTGCTCTGCTTTGCTGGTGGGCACGATTCCACCGTGGGGCTAAACCGCAGCCCCGTGGATGGACAAGTGGGCAGTTCCCAGCTCTGGGCTCTCAGAGTAAAGCAGGTGTGACTCACTTGTCCGGGTAGATCTGTGTGCTCAGGTCGTGGTCACACTGGGGATGTGATCGTTTAGCTTTAGGAGAAATTGCTGAGTTGTCATCCAGAGTGATGGTATCAACTTGCACCCTTACCAGCAATGTATGAGAATCTTTATATATTACTTTTATATGAAGTAATACCCATACAAATATAAAATATTTATAAAATATAAAAAATATATAAATATACTTTTATATATTTTTAATTGTTAAAATTAAAAATCTTCTTAAGAAATGCCAGCTTCAAATGCCTTCACTGGTGATTTTCAGCAAATATATTCAAGAAGCGAATGATCCACTCACCTCTTCCAGGCCCAGCAAGGTAGGAGGTACCCTTGAAAACAAAACTCGTGAAGAGCAGTCCAAGAAAGGAAAATTATAGGCCCTAAAAAATCAACGAATCTTTACAATGTAGAAAAGGGATAATACGTTATGACCAAGTTGTGTTTATCCCAGAAATAAAATAGTGGTTTAATTTCTACAAAATCAATTAATATAGTCATCCATCTCAACAGATTTAAGGGGAGGATCACATCAACAGATGAAAAATGTTTGATAAAATCCAATATCCATTCATGAAAAAATGCTTCCATTAAGAAGAGAGGAAACTTCCTTAACCTTAATTGTATGCATAAGAAACCCTATAGCTTTCACTCTGAGACTGGGAAAAAGGAGGAATTTCCCTGCCACCGGTTTCACTCAGCATCATTCTGGAGGCCCGGCCAAAGATCGACAAGCAGAGTAGGAAACTTTCACTGTTCACAGAGGACATGATAATGTGTGGAGAAAGGGCTGAAAAACAAGGAGATAAATTGTCAAAATTAATAGGAGACCCAGGAAGTTTGCTACATTCAAAATCAACACGTAAAACTTAGCTGCTTCTCTATAGGCCAGTGACAAACTGAGATTTAGAAAATTTATCATTTACAAAGGCATAAGAGTATGAAATGCATAAGAAAAACAAAAGATGTGTAAGATTCTTGTAGAAGAAATTGATCGAGAAAAATTGAGAGACGTACAAGACCCAAGTAATTAGAGCAACGAAATGCTGTAGTCTTGAACTTGAGAGTCAGTTCTCCCCAAAAGGAATCCGTGGATTTGTATAATCCCAGCCTAAATTTCTTTTTTTATTTTTGGTGGATCATTGCAAATTGATTCAAAAATTTATGTTGAGGTGCAGAGAGCTGAGAATAGCTAAGCCGCTCTGAAGGACAAGGGACAGACTGGCTCTGATATCGAGGCAATTATAGCTTTAATCTTCAAGACCTGGTGCACTGATGAGGGAACAGACCAGACCAGTGGAACAGACCAGCGAGCTCAGGAACAAGCCATGCACGTGGTATTGACACCCAACGGAGGAGGTCCACTTCCGGCTCTGGTTTTGCATTCGCGGAGCTGGGAAATCGCCACCCGTCCTCACAACAAGGAAGAAGCTGAACAGACAGAAAATCAACAACTCTTCTCGGATCTATGGTAGGGGGGGTCACTGCGCAAACCCTGCCCCCAAGTTTGCAGAGACCAATGGGCATTGAACACAGAGATAAACAGCGAGTTAAGTGGGAGATAAGGATCTACTTCACACTAAAAAAATGACCCAGGTAGACAAATCCTTAAATGTAACACAAAACTAGAGCATTTTAGAGAATATAGAGGGACATCTTTGTAACTTTGGGCTGTGGATGGACTTCTTATACAATTTACAAGATAATAGCCATAAAGGCAAAGACAGATCAATTCCAGTACATCAAAATTAAGAAATTCTGGTTCATTGAAAGGCCCCATAAAAGGAGTGAAGAGACAAACCACAGAGTGGGAGGAGATTTGCGTACATTCAACCAAAAAAGGAGGGCCGGGAATATGGAAAACCAAACTCTAACAGGAGTCAGTAGGACAAAGCGCCTGACTTAACACCGGGTAAGTGGCTCAGCAAAGAGGAACCCAGATACTATCAGACCTCATTAGTAATCAGGAAAAGCGAGTTAAGATCACAATACAAGATCATTACTCACCCGGCAGCTTGGCAGAAGTTTAAAAAAGACCAGACAAGCGGCTGGTGAGGGCGCGGGAACCCTCATGCCCCGCTGGGTTGGTGGTCACTTGGCACCAGCATTTTGGAAAAGCCCAGTGAGCACACCCCAGATGGGCACCTCCTCCCTGTCATCAGCCCTGGAGAAATTCCCGTGTGGAGGACTTGGGGATTTTGTGGGAATGTCCATGGCAGTATTATTTATAAAGCAAAAAACCTGGAAACAACCCAAATGTAACACTCAGAGCAGCGTGAACAGCGTGTGGGGTGTTTGTTCAGTGGAGCCCATTGCTGCCCCAGACTCTGGCAGGAAGGACTCCGTTCAGGGAGAAGCGGGTCCCAGGACATGGAAGCAAGATTTTGCTGACTAGAAATTAAGAGACGGGCAAAGCTACCTAATTCATGATAAAACTGCATAGAAGGGCTTCCCTGGTGGCGCAGTGGTTGAGAGTCCGCCTGCTGATGCAGGGGACACAGGTTCGTGCCCTGGTCCGGGAAGATCCCACATGCCGCGGAGCGGCTGGGCCCGTGAGCCGTGGCCGCTGAGCCTGCGCGTCCGGAGCCTGTGCTCAGCAACGCGAGAGGCCACAGCAGTGAGAGGCCCGCGTGCCGCAAAAATAAATAAATAAATAAATAAACTACATAGAAAAGCAAGCCAGTGACCGTCACGAAATCCAGGGCAGGATGTGAAAGGGGAGAGAGGCTTGTCCTGTGTCTTCACCTGGGGGGGGGGCAAATGTGGGTTTCCCACCAATATGCTTGTGCGAACAACACGCTTGGGGTCTGACTCATTCATTCAGTCTGCCGTGGGCACGATTCATTTCACGAGTTTTGGAAAACTAAATTTTTTTTTTTTTTTTTTGCGGTATGCGGGCCTCTCACTGTTGTGGCCTCTCCCGTTGCGGAGCACAGGCTCCGGACGCGCAGGCTCAGCGGCCATGGCTCACGGGCCCAGCCGCTCTGCGGCATGCAGGATCCTCCCGGACCAGGGCACGAACCCGTGTCCCCTGCATCAGCAGGTGGACTCTCGACCACTGCGCCACCAGGGAAGCCCAGAAAACTAAACTTTGACGGAAAGGAACTGATTCTGCTTCAGGCTGGGCTCAGAGTTCCACCCCCTCTCCCCCAAGCCCACCCGGGCCCCGCACACCTGCTTCCTCCCACCAGGAGGTCAGGTGTCCAGCATCTTCCCTCCTCCCTGAGGTTTTCCTGGTGATCTCAGCTGCCACCCAGCCCAGATCCCATTAGCAAGTGATTAGGGTCCAGGTAAACAGGCAGAGGGGCCGGCGAGCCCGCTGGGCCCTGCAGGGTAGGCAGACCCTCCAGGAAGTGGCCTGGCCCGCGTGCCTTCCCAGGGGGAGAAGGTGATGGCGATGGGATCATGAAGGTCACGGTGCTGATGAAGGTGATGGTGGTGATGGTGGTGGTGGCCTGAGGCATCTCCTTGGACCCTCCTACAAGTCACCGAGGTGGGCACTGTGTGGCCTCCACTGTCCAGAGGAGGTGATGTGGGACTTGCCCAAGGCCATCCTGCTTGAGTGATGGGACAGGGACCTGGCTCCAGGCCTCCGTCTCCAACACCCAGGCTGTCCCTTCTTCGGGGCTCTGGTGAGCCTGGGGGACAGTGCAGGATTCGGCCATGGATATGCACACCCTTGGAGGCTGAACGTGGCCTTGCCCTCCCTCTTGGCGTCCACTCCCTGGCAACTCACATCGGAAAGAATGTTCGGGAGCTTGTCAGCATCTGGTGCGTGTCCCGAGGGCTTTCCCTGTGGGCACTGTGCCCGCCCCCCCCCGGGTGAGTCTCCAATCATGAGCAGCTGGACCGTCACCAGATGCCCTGGATCCCTCCCTGTCCCTGTTTGCCCTTGTGCAGTTTGGAATCACCCGGATTCCTCAGAAACTAGGGCCCGTGGCCAGAGGCAGCACAGAGAACAGAGCAGGGGGCCAAGGGCAGAGGCAGAGAGTGACCCTACCTGAGCTCCTCCTTTGCTGGGCCGGGAGCTGGGAGCACCGGCCTGGAGGCTGTCTCTGTTGGGTGGGGTGACAGAGCCCTGGTCCCGGGACCCACTTCTCCTTCCTCTTTCCACCTTCCAGAGTCTCCTGTGTGGCCTGGAATGGATGTCCCCCCAACCTGGGCCCTGCTGTCCTGGGGCCTCCCTCTAAGTGCCCCAGGCCCTAGTTGCGCTTCATCTCAGGGACTGTCGCTAAGCCCAGGTCTGCAGAGGTGTGGCCAGACACCTCAGGACCACGTCCACGGGCCCCGGGGGGTGAGAAGATGCTTTTGCCCCCAAGCAGCAGGGCCTCAGCCACACAGGAGGCAGATGAGGGGTGCCCCTTGGGCCTGGTTCCTTGATTCTTTGCTGATGGATTTAGAATCTTAGTCTCTGCACTTGGGAAGGGCTGAGGGGTTGAGGTAGCAGAGCTAAAGCAGCAGAAATCCTCCCTCCAGGCCGGGAGGGTGTCCAGGAGCCCCTCGGAGTGGCTGCGTGGACCCGGATCACCGAGCACGTGCAGGCTGACTCCAGGAGACCTCAGCCTTTGTCCGTGGGTCCTGGACCCGCGGAGGGGTCCCACCGAGGCCACTGAGCCATCTGCAAGCAAATACGGGGGAGACAGAGGGAGGGAGGCACCTGCCCACAATTAATCACTGTGGTGATTAATTCAGGTTAAGTTGAATGGGGAGCACAGAATTTCTCCACATGCAGCCAGCAGCAGGGAGAGGAAAGTGGTTTTCTCAAGCCCAGCAAGAGAGCTGTGGACGCAGGAGCCTCCCTTGCTGGAGCCCCGGTGTTGGGGGGCGGTCTCCTCGGGGCTCCACATCCTGCCCTCCTGCAGGGGGCTGGCTCGGACCCCGACCCCAGCTCCTGGAGATGAGGCACCCGGGCCCTGCACCCGGGCCTCCGTCTGGGGAAACGACTCCTGGGCCCCAGGCTATCGTGGGGGGCCGAGAGTCCAGGAGAATCAGGACCCCCGACCTGGTTGGGCGCAGGGGAGGAGACGAGGCACACGGGCCTGGCCCAGTCTGGCCGGGGTGGGGGTGGGGGCTGCTGCGCTGTCTTGGTCACTGAAGAGCCCGTCGGAGGCCTTCGGTTACACCCCTTTTTTCATTCAATTCCAGAGTGAGTTTGCCACCGGGAGGGATACAGCTGCCCTTGAAGTTTCTGCAGTTTTCAAAGCCGCTGCTTGTGACGACCGCCCAGCGGCGGGGGAGCCTGGGCTCGAGCAGGGAAATGGCTGCCCGGCTGTATGTGGGGCCGAGGGCGAGGGGCCACCTGAACACAACAGCACCCGGGGTGAGGTCTCCTGCGGTCGTCGCCCGCCGCCAGAGCCCTCCCTGACCCTCGCAGCCCCCCACCCCTCAGGGGCGAGAAGCATCAGAGTCTGGGTCCTGAGCCCCTGCAGTGCCCCGAAACCCTGACTGTGCGAAGTCAGAGTCGTCCGCATGCAATGCAGCCGTCACCATGCCTTTGGCGTTTGACACGGAAAATGCGCTGACCTGTCACGCGAGGCTGGGGCCTCCGTGAGCTCTCTCGGCCACCACTTCCCAGCCCGCCCCGGCCCCGCCTTTGCCCCCAGCCCCGCTCTGCCCCTTGTCTCCTGCACACACCTCCACCCGCCCTCCCTCCTTCTCAGTAACACACTATTCACGATTTTCTCAGGGATTAGCTGAAAAAACAAAACGAGACAAAATGACAAGCAAAACCCCAGAAACTATCACTTACATCATTAAGTCAGAATGGTAGAAATTGTCCAAACAAAATAAAATCCATACAAACCAAACTACCCATGGTAAATTTTGCTTTGGACTCTAAGTTGAGAGTGCATTGTGCAAAATTTGACCCAGAAAAAGTGGACGTGGTCTGCAAAGCTGGGAAGTGGGCACGTGAGGGGCTCCTCACGCAGCAATTTGCTCTTGGGTGTGTCTCTTCACCCCCAATGACCCCAGATGAGAAGCTCTAGTCATAAAAACTGACACAAACAATTAACAATGAATAAATCATATTTTTTGGTTAAATTGAAATGGAAGAGAAATGATTTCTATGTTTAGAATTTCAGTGAAATGAAAAAAAGTTAATTGGAAACTGCTTGATTTCAAGGTTAGACGATTGACAAGGATTTATTATAGTGGTTTAATAGGGTTTGCCCTGGAAAAGTGGTTTTTCGTTGAACATTAATCCAGAAAGGCAAGATTACAGAAACATATTTTGTATTCAAATGTCATTGGGGTCTGCACGGCTTCACTCTCTGCATGCACACACCACACACGCACACACGGTACACACTCACGGTACAGACACATGCACACAGCTGTGCACAGGCCCTGTCCAGGGTGGGCGCAGCCCTCCCTCTCTCACTGGACGTGTTCTCTCCTTCACAGGAAGAGCCATGCCTTGGGGTCGGGACCTGCTGAGCCCAGGCTGCCCTCCCTGCTCTGACCTCTGGCCTTATGTGGGTTGGATGAGTCCTGAGTCCTTGTCACTGTTCCTACCTTCCCTCTGTGCGAGCCTGGTCAGCCATTTTTCCTATGAATCTGTCCCCTCCGTCAAGAATTACCATTTCATTGGCATAAAAATGACCATAACATTATTGTATAATATTAGAAAAATGTAACTAATTAGCATAAGATGTGAAAATGATACCCGTGAGGTACCTGGTACCTGGCATGAGGCACCTACCTTGTAGCTGGCAGGAGGCACCTGCCTGGTGGCCCCGGGGGGAGATTCTGACCAGGCCCCCTGTTGGCTGCCCACACCCTGGCCGCTCAGAGGTCCTCTCCTCAGGGCCTCTGGGCCGCCCGCTCCCAGACTGTCCGAGGAGGTCACCCTCTGCGGGGGCCTCTCTTGCTCCTGGGCGACTTTGGCCGTTTCCCTGCTTTCCCAGGGAAGGACCCAGGCCAGCCCCTCTCTGACAGCTTGGCTTCTTCTGGCCCAGACTGGAAAGTCTGGACCCCAAGGTCAGACCCCAGGTCAGCCCGTGGCAGCTGGCGGCCTTCACTCAGTTCTGCCTTCCACCTGCTTTGTGCCCTTTGCTAGGGGCTGGTGGTGACCTGGGGTCCCGTGGGGTGCGTATCTCCTGCTCTCAGCCAGTCCAGTGCCATCAGCGGAGGAGCTGGGGGAGCTTCACCCGGGGGTGGGGGGTCAACGTCTTCCTCCCCCTCCACACGTACCCCGTGACAATGATGAGACTCAGCTGGGGCATGGGGGCCCTCTTCCGACCGACGATGGGCTCCCAAAGCTCTGCCACCATCTGGCGAGGGCCCACGGGCCTGTGTCACTTCCCACCAGCTGTGTGGTCATCTGAGCAACCGTGTCTGTCTGAGACCGGAGCCTCCTGAGAGCAGGGAGGGGGTCTGTCCAGGCCCCTGACCCGGGCCTGGCGCCGGTGTTACCCTGAGAGGTGACACCGTGAAGCCTTGGCCTGGTCTGGGGGTGGGCCCGCCTGCTCTGAGCCCACCAGGAATGATTAACTCTCCGTCCCCTAGCTCTTTGCTTGCCCGGGTCCGGGGCGGGGGGCTGGGGGGCATGCCCGGCGAACCCTTTCTTGTCTCTCCCAGGCCGCTCTGGTTTCAGCCTCTATTTGTTCTGACATTAGGTGGGGTTTATGTCTCCTCTTAGCGTGTCAGGAAAACCCCGGAGGCTGCTGGGGAGTCTCCCTGAGGTTCTGGCCTCTGGGGCCGGTTGGGGAGGCACAGCACCCTGTGCGGAGAGGAGGGCCCTCCTTGGGAGCTCCAGAGAGCCTGAGGGTCTCCCCCAGGGCACCGGGGACAGCTCTGCTGCTGTGTTTGAGGGCGCAGGTGCCTGACGAGAGCACGGGAGCCTCCGCCTCGGGTTTCCAAAGCCGCAGTGGGCGACCCCCCAGATTCGTGTCCACCTGGCCCCAAACTTGTCCTCACGACACAGCCCGGCTCTGGTGGTCCAGGGCCCTCTCTAGCAGAGCTGGAACTTGCCAGTGGACCTGATTCATACGGTACTTGCTACCTGGCCGTTGGACTGCAAAGTTGCTTTTTTCCAAAAAGAACGTTCTGGAAAGAGCTTCTGCACGCTTCTTCCTGGGGTGAGCCTCTGAGTGTGAGCGATGAGGTTAGGGGCGAGCAGATAAATGCAAAGCCCCAGACCGAGGGGTCACACCCTCTCTTCCCACATGGTCTGGGCCCTGGACGGACCCCACCATTTCCACTCCTGGGCCTTGTCTCTGAACCCAGCTCTGCCCCACGTCTGGGGACCCGGAGGCCCCGCCTGTCAGCTGACCAGGCCCCGAGGAGTGTAAGCTCCCAAACCAGCGAGACTGGGCCACCACCCAGGGCCCCTAGCCGGGAGCAGAGCGGGCCCGCAACGGGCAGGTGTCATCGGAAGTCTGATTAGATTCTCTGCGGAGATGGAAACGTAAATATTGATAGAAGTCAGAAGACTGAAGTGCTCTCTGCCATGAGATGTGATGTCACCTCCAGCACCTGTTTCTGGAGCAGCTGCACGAACGCGGGTGTGTCCGCACTGGCCAAGGGGAGCGAGAGGTGTAATCGCCTGGCGGCGGGGGGCAGGGGCAAGGGTGTGTGCAGAGCTGGGTCCTGGCCTGCAGGACTCACCAAGCCCAGCTGGCCTGGCCGGCCAATGCAGGCCCAAACAGGGCTGCTCTGGGCCTCCTGGAGCTTATCTTGAGTCAATAGAAGGCCGGGTGGTTCTGGAGGCTATTGACGAGGCCAGAGACAAGGGAGGCATTCAGGCCCCAGCCTGTTTCCAATGAGCTCAGCTGCTCCACAGCTGGGGCCAGGGATGGGCTCGCCCCCCCCCGCCAGGCCTGTTTTCCCCGCTGGTCAAGGCGCGCCGGGGCCGGGGCCAGGGTGCCGGGCACGGGGGGAGCTCTCAGCCGAGAAATTACCAGAGCAGGTGCTGAGAGGGGAGCAGTCGGGGGCACGGGAGCTGCCTGCCACAGCTGCAGGTGACCCGTGCTCCCTGCAGGACACTGGGTCTGTCGGCAGCAACAGGCTGCTAGCAAGAAACGCCTGCTGGTCAAAGAAGGTGGGAAGACATCAGAGTCATTGCGAGCAGCAGCGAACCAGACACCAACCCTCGACGTTTCTGGAGGCAGGGGGCCCTGCGCTGTGGGCTCACAGCTGCGTGGGTCTGCGGGAGGGCTGCTTGGGACGGGGGAAACGGCCAGGACAAGCTGTCCATTTGTCTGGCCATCGGGGCCAGTGCCTCCCAGACTTCGACTTGCCTGGGGTTGCCGGAGGGTCTTGATAAATACCGCTTCTGATTAGGGAGGCCTGGGCAGAGCTGGGGACCCTGCCCTCCCACAGCCTCCTGGGATGCTGGGCAGCCCGGCTGATGAAGGCGACGGTGGGCGCCATTTCTGGAGACGCAGTCTCTGTGTTAAGGGGTGTTCGGTTCCCTCCGAGGTGTCCAGGATGTCGGGATTCACCGCTGCGAGGGGCTGGAGCAGTAGGAATGGCCAGGAAGGGGGTTGGGGGGTGGGAGGGGGTGGGGGGGTGGGAGGGGTGGGAGGGGGTGGGAGGGGTGGGAGGGGGTGGGGGGGTGGGAGGGGGTGGGAGGGGGTGGGGGGGTGGGAGGGGGTGGGAGGGGTGGGGGGGTGGGAGGGGGTGGGAGGGGGTGGGGGGGTGAGGGGGTGGGAGGGGGTGGGGGGATGGGAGGGGGTGGGGGGGTGGGAGGGGGTGGGGGGGTGGGAGGGGTGGGAGGGGGTGGGGGGGTGGGAGGGGTGGGAGGGGGTGGGGGGGTGGGAGGGGGTGGGGGGGTGGGAGGGCTGGGGGGGTGGGAGGGGGTGGGGGGTGGGAGGGGGTGGGGGGTGGGAGGGGTGGGAGGGGGTGGGGGGGTGGGAGGGGTGGGAGGGGGTGGGGGGTGGGAGGGGTGGGAGGGGGTGGGGGGGTGGGAGGGGGTGGGGGGTGGGAGGGGGTGGGGGTGTGGGAGGGGTGGGAGGGGTGGGGGGGTGGGAGGGGTGGGAGGGGGTGGGAGGGGGTGGGAGGGGGTGGGCAGGCAATGACTGGCAGCCTCGCAGCGGGCTGGAGAGCGTGGCGCCCTGGGCTGCGCACAGGTGAGCAGGTATGTCCTCAGACCTCAGGGCCTGTGGCTCCTCTTCGCTGTAGCCTGTGATGCACGTTAGTGTGTGAGTGTAGAGACATCCCCAAACACTGTCACTGGAAACCCTGGACTGGATTGGACAGTATCCCCCCAAATTCCTGTCCACCTGGCATTTCAGAATGGGACCGTCCCAGTCTGCCTGGGCTGCTACGACAGGACACCGCAGGCTGGGTGGTTATAAACGGCACACATTTCTCTCAGCCTGGAGGCTGGGCGTCCCGCAAGGTGCTGGAAGATTCCATGTCTGGTGAAGACCCGCTTCCTGGCTCACGGATGGCGTCTCCTTGCTGTGCCCTCATGGAGGAGGGGGCAGGGGCTCTCTGGGACCTCTTCTTCTGAGGCCGCTGATCCCATCCTGAGGGGCCCACCCTCATGAGCCCTCATCACCCCAAAGCCTCACCTCCCAACACCATCACACTGGGGGTTGGGATTTAACACGTGAACTGGGGGACACAAACCTTCAGTCTATAGCCGTGGCCTTATTCAGAAACAGGGTCTCTGCACATAGACGTGGTTATGGACCCCAGGGCAAAGACATCTTGGATGTAGAGTCAGCCCTGCGTCACGTGACAGTGTCCTTATCAGAAGAGGGACTCGGGCAGGAGCCACGTGACCAAGGAGGCCGAGATCCCAGTGATGCACGTGCCAGGGAGCCCTGAGGGGCCGGCAGCCACCAAGAGCTGGGAGAGGCCTGAGCCAGATGCCACCTCCAGTCTCAGGGGGAGCCAGCCCTGCCCACACCTGGACTTCCAGCTTCGAATAAACGTCCGTTGTTTAAGCTGACCAGTGTGTGGTCACTCCAGCAGCCCTGGGACTTTCATAAAACCCCTAACCTGGAGCCTGTCAGGGCACTACTGGT
This sequence comes from Lagenorhynchus albirostris, assembly GCF_949774975.1. Classification (NCBI taxonomy): domain Eukaryota; kingdom Metazoa; phylum Chordata; class Mammalia; order Artiodactyla; family Delphinidae; genus Lagenorhynchus; species Lagenorhynchus albirostris. Next base: position 87,849,318 of record NC_083109.1, read on the forward strand.
CCTCAAACATTGGGCGCACTGCTATAGCGCTTTGAGTTAGCGCACACTTGCTAAGCCCCAGCTGTGTGCCAACCGCAGGGGTCAGACAGGCGGGGGTCAGACAGGTGCAGGGGTCAGACAGGTGCAGGGAGCAGACAGGTGCAGGGAGCAGACAGGTGCAGGGGTCAGACAGGCGGGGGTCAGACAGGTGCAGGGGTCAGACAGGTGCAGGGAGCAGACAGGTGCAGGGAGCAGACAGGTGCAGGGGTCAGACAGGTGCAGGGAGCAGACAGGTGCAGGGAGCAGACAGGTGCAGGGGTCAGACAGGTGCAGGGGTCAGACAGGTGCAGGGAGCAGACAGGTGCAGGGAGCAGACAGGCGGGGGTCAGACAGGTGCAGGGAGCAGACAGGTGCAGGGAGCAGACAAGTGCAGGGGTCAGACAGGTGCAGGGGTCAGACAGGCGGGGGTCAGACAGGTGCAGGGAGCAGACAGGTGCAGGGGTCAGACAGGTGCAGGGGTCAGACAGGTGCAGGGAGCAGACAGGTGCAGGGAGCAGACAGGTGCAGGGGTCAGACAGGTGCAGGGAGCAGACAGGCGGGGGTCAGACAGGTGCAGGGGTCAGACAGGTGCAGGGAGCAGACAGGTGCAGGGGTCAGACAGGTGCAGGGAGCAGACAGGTGCAGGGAGCAGACAGGCGGGGGTCAGACAGGTGCAGGGAGCAGACAGGTGCAGGGAGCAGACAGGTGCAGGGGTCAGACAGGTGCAGGGAGCAGACAGGCGGGGGTCAGACAGGTGCAGGGGTCAGACAGGTGCAGGGAGCAGACAGGTGCAGGGAGCAGACAGGTGCAGGGAGCAGACAGATGCAGGGGGCAGACAGGCGGGGGTCAGACAGGTGCAGGTAGCAGACAGGTGCAGGGAGCAGACAGGTGCAGGGAGCAGACAGGCAGGGGTCAGACAGGTGCAGGGAGCAGACAGGTGCAGGGGTCAGACAGGTGCAGGGGTCAGACAGGTGCAGGGAGCAGACAGGCGGGGGTCAGACAGGTGCAGGGAGCAGACAGGCGCAGGGAGCAGACAGGTGCAGGGAGCAGACAGGCGGGTGTCAGACAGGTGCAGGGAGCAGACAGGTGCAGGGAGCAGACAGGCGGGGGTCAGACAGGTGCAGGGAGCAGACAGGTGCAGGGAGCAGACAGGTGCAGGGAGCAGACAGGCGGGGGTCAGACAGGTGCAGGGAGCAGACAGGTGCAGGGGTCAGACAGGTGCAGGGGTCAGACAGGCGCAGGGAGCAGACAGGCGGGGGTCAGACAGGTGCAGGGGTCAGACAGGTGCAGGGAGCAGACAGGTGCAGGGAGCAGACAGGTGCAGGGGTCAGACAGGTGCAGGGAGCAGACAGGTGCAGGGAGCAGACAGGTGCAGGGGTCAGACAGGTGCAGGGAGCAGACAGGTGCAGGGAGCAGACAGGCGCAGGGAGCAGACAGGTGCAGGGAGCAGACAGGCGGGTGTCAGACAGGTGCAGGGAGCAGACAGGTGCAGGGAGCAGACAGGTGCAGGGGTCAGACAGGCGCAGGGAGCAGACAGGCGGGGGTCAGACAGGTGCAGGGAGCAGACAGGCGGGGGTCAGACAGGTGCAGGTAGCAGACAGGTGCAGGGGTCAGACAGGTGCAGGGAGCAGACAGGCGGGGGTCAGACAGGTGCAGGGAGCAGACAGGTGCAGGGAGCAGACAGGTGCAGGGGTCAGACAGGTGCAGGGAGCAGACAGGTGCAGGGAGCAGACAGGTGCAGGGGTCAGACAGGTGCAGGGAGCAGACAGGCGGGGGTCAGACAGGTGCAGGGGTCAGACAGGTGCAGGGAGCAGACAGGTGCAGGGGTCAGACAGGTGCAGGGAGCAGACAGGTGCAGGGAGCAGACAGGCGGGGGTCAGACAGGTGCAGGGAGCAGACAGGTGCAGGGAGCAGACAGGTGCAGGGGTCAGACAGGTGCAGGGAGCAGACAGGCGGGGGTCAGACAGGTGCAGGGGTCAGACAGGTGCAGGGAGCAGACAGGTGCAGGGAGCAGACAGGTGCAGGGGTCAGACAGGTGCAGGGAGCAGACAGGTGCAGGGAGCAGACAGGCGGGGGTCAGACAGGTGCAGGGAGCAGACAGGTGCAGGGAGCAGACAGGTGCAGGGAGCAGACAGATGCAGGGGGCAGACAGGCGGGGGTCAGACAGGTGCAGGTAGCAGACAGGTGCAGGGAGCAGACAGGTGCAGGGAGCAGACAGGCAGGGGTCAGACAGGTGCAGGGAGCAGACAGGTGCAGGGGTCAGACAGGTGCAGGGGTCAGACAGGTGCAGGGAGCAGACAGGCGGGGGTCAGACAGGTGCAGGGAGCAGACAGGCGCAGGGAGCAGACAGGTGCAGGGAGCAGACAGGCGGGTGTCAGACAGGTGCAGGGAGCAGACAGGTGCAGGGAGCAGACAGGCGGGGGTCAGACAGGTGCAGGGAGCAGACAGGTGCAGGGAGCAGACAGGTGCAGGGAGCAGACAGGCGGGGGTCAGACAGGTGCAGGGAGCAGACAGGTGCAGGGGTCAGACAGGTGCAGGGGTCAGACAGGCGCAGGGAGCAGACAGGCGGGGGTCAGACAGGTGCAGGGGTCAGACAGGTGCAGGGAGCAGACAGGTGCAGGGAGCAGACAGGTGCAGGGGTCAGACAGGTGCAGGGAGCAGACAGGTGCAGGGAGCAGACAGGTGCAGGGGTCAGACAGGTGCAGGGAGCAGACAGGTGCAGGGAGCAGACAGGCGCAGGGAGCAGACAGGTGCAGGGAGCAGACAGGCGGGTGTCAGACAGGTGCAGGGAGCAGACAGGTGCAGGGAGCAGACAGGTGCAGGGGTCAGACAGGCGCAGGGAGCAGACAGGCGGGGGTCAGACAGGTGCAGGGAGCAGACAGGCGGGGGTCAGACAGGTGCAGGGAGCAGACAGGTGCAGGGGTCAGACAGGTGCAGGGAGCAGACAGGCGGGGGTCAGACAGGTGCAGGGAGCAGACAGGTGCAGGGAGCAGACAGGTGCAGGGGTCAGACAGGTGCAGGGAGCAGACAGGCGGGGGTCAGACAGGTGCAGGGAGCAGACAGGTGCAGGGAGCAGACAGGTGCAGGGAGCAGACAGGTGCAGGGGTCAGACAGGTGCAGGGAGCAGACAGGTGCAGGGAGCAGACAGGCGGGGGTCAGACAGGTGCAGGGAGCAGACAGGTGCAGGGAGCAGACAGGTGCAGGGAGCAGACAGATGCAGGGGGCAGACAGGCGGGGGTCAGACAGGTGCAGGTAGCAGACAGGTGCAGGGAGCAGACAGGTGCAGGGAGCAGACAGGCAGGGGTCAGACAGGTGCAGGGAGCAGACAGGTGCAGGGGTCAGACAGGTGCAGGGGTCAGACAGGTGCAGGGAGCAGACAGGCGGGGGTCAGACAGGTGCAGGGAGCAGACAGGCGCAGGGAGCAGACAGGTGCAGGGAGCAGACAGGCGGGTGTCAGACAGGTGCAGGGAGCAGACAGGTGCAGGGAGCAGACAGGCGGGGGTCAGACAGGTGCAGGGAGCAGACAGGTGCAGGGAGCAGACAGGTGCAGGGAGCAGACAGGCGGGGGTCAGACAGGTGCAGGGAGCAGACAGGTGCAGGGGTCAGACAGGTGCAGGGGTCAGACAGGCGCAGGGAGCAGACAGGCGGGGGTCAGACAGGTGCAGGGGTCAGACAGGTGCAGGGAGCAGACAGGTGCAGGGAGCAGACAGGTGCAGGGGTCAGACAGGTGCAGGGAGCAGACAGGTGCAGGGAGCAGACAGGTGCAGGGGTCAGACAGGTGCAGGGAGCAGACAGGTGCAGGGAGCAGACAGGCGCAGGGAGCAGACAGGTGCAGGGGTCAGACAGGCGGGGGTCAGACAGGTGCAGGGAGCAGACAGGTGCAGGGAGCAGACAGGTGCAGGGGTCAGACAGGCGCAGGGAGCAGACAGGCGGGGGTCAGACAGGTGCAGGGAGCAGACAGGCGGGGGTCAGACAGGTGCAGGGAGCAGACAGGTGCAGGGGTCAGACAGGTGCAGGGAGCAGACAGGCGGGGGTCAGACAGGTACAGGGAACAGACAGGTGCAGGGGTCAGACAGGTGCAGGGAGCAGACAGGTGCAGGGGTCAGACAGGTGCAGGGGTCAGACAGGTGCAGGGAGCAGACAGGTGCAGGGAGCAGACAGGCGCAGGGAGCAGACAGGTGCAGGGGTCAGACAGGCGGGGGTCAGACAGGTGCAGGGAGCAGACAGGTGCAGGGAGCAGACAGGTGCAGGGAGCAGACAGGCGGGGGTCAGACAGGCGCAGGGAGCAGACAGGTGCAGGGGTCAGACAGGTGCAGGGGTCAGACAGGTGCAGGGAGCAGACAGGTGCAGGGAGCAGACAGGCGGGGGTCAGACAGGTGCAGGGAGCAGACAGGTGCAGGGAGCAGACAAGTGCAGGGGTCAGACAGGTGCAGGGGTCAGACAGGCGGGGGTCAGACAGGTGCAGGGAGCAGACAGGTGCAGGGGTCAGACAGGTGCAGGGGTCAGACAGGTGCAGGGAGCAGACAGGTGCAGGGAGCAGACAGGTGCAGGGAGCAGACAGGTGCAGGGAGCAGACAGGCGGGGGTCAGACAGGTGCAGGGGTCAGACAGGTGCAGGGAGCAGACAGGTGCAGGGGTCAGACAGGTGCAGGGAGCAGACAGGTGCAGGGAGCAGACAGGCGGGGGTCAGACAGGTGCAGGGAGCAGACAGGTGCAGGGAGCAGACAGGTGCAGGGGTCAGACAGATGCAGGGAGCAGACAGGCGGGGGTCAGACAGGTGCAGGGGTCAGACAGGTGCAGGGAGCAGACAGGTGCAGGGAGCAGACAGGTGCAGGGGTCAGACAGGTGCAGGGAGCAGACAGGTGCAGGGAGCAGACAGGCGGGGGTCAGACAGGTGCAGGGAGCAGACAGGTGCAGGGAGCAGACAGGTGCAGGGAGCAGACAGATGCAGGGGGCAGACAGGCGGGGGTCAGACAGGTGCAGGTAGCAGACAGGTGCAGGGAGCAGACAGGTGCAGGGAGCAGACAGGCAGGGGTCAGACAGGTGCAGGGAGCAGACAGGTGCAGGGGTCAGACAGGTGCAGGGGTCAGACAGGTGCAGGGAGCAGACAGGCGGGGGTCAGACAGGTGCAGGGAGCAGACAGGCGCAGGGAGCAGACAGGTGCAGGGAGCAGACAGGCGGGTGTCAGACAGGTGCAGGGAGCAGACAGGCGGGGGTCAGACAGGTGCTGGGAGCAGACAGGTGCAGGGAGCAGACAGGTGCAGGGAGCAGACAGGCGGGGGTCAGACAGGTGCAGGGAGCAGACAGGTGCAGGGGTCAGACAGGTGCAGGGGTCAGACAGGCGCAGGGGGCAGACAGGCGGGGGTCAGACAGGTGCAGGGGTCAGACAGGTGCAGGGAGCAGACAGGTGCAGGGAGCAGACAGGTGCAGGGGTCAGACAGGTGCAGGGAGCAGACAGGTGCAGGGAGCAGACAGGTGCAGGGGTCAGACAGGTGCAGGGGTCAGACAGGTGCAGGGAGCAGACAGGTGCAGGGAGCAGACAGGCGCAGGGAGCAGACAGGTGCAGGGGTCAGACAGGCGGGGGTCAGACAGGTGCAGGGAGCAGACAGGTGCAGGGAGCAGACAGGTGCAGGGGTCAGACAGGCGCAGGGAGCAGACAGGCGGGGGTCAGACAGGTGCAGGGAGCAGACAGGCGGGGGTCAGACAGGTGCAGGGAGCAGACAGGTGCAGGGGTCAGACAGGTGCAGGGAGCAGACAGGCGGGGGTCAGACAGGTACAGGGAACAGACAGGTGCAGGGGTCAGACAGGTGCAGGGAGCAGACAGGTGCAGGGGTCAGACAGGTGCAGGGGTCAGACAGGTGCAGGGAGCAGACAGGTGCAGGGAGCAGACAGGCGCAGGGAGCAGACAGGTGCAGGGGTCAGACAGGCGGGGGTCAGACAGGTGCAGGGAGCAGACAGGTGCAGGGGTCAGACAGGTGCAGGGAGCAGACAGGCGGGGGTCAGACAGGCGCAGGGAGCAGACAGGTGCAGGGGTCAGACAGGCGCAGGGAGCAGACAGGCAGGGGTCAGACAGGTGCAGGGAGCAGACAGGCGGGGGTCAGACAGGTGCAGGGAGCAGACAGGTGCAGGGGGCAGACAGGTGCAGGGGTCAGACAGGTGCAGGGAGCAGACAGGCGGGGGTCAGACAGGTGCAGGGAGCAGACAGGCGGGGGTCAGACAGGTGCAGGGAGCAGAGAGGTGCAGGGGTCAGACAGGCGGGGGTCAGACAGGTGCAGGGAGCAGACAGGTGCAGGGGTCAGACAGGCGGGGGTCAGACAGGCGGGGGTCAGACAGGTGCAGGGGTCAGACAGGCGGGGGTCAGACAGGCGGTGGTCAGACAGGCGGGGGTCAGACAGGTGCAGGGGTCAGACAGGCGGGGGTCAGACAGGCGGGGGTCAGACAGGTGCAGGGAGCAGACAGGTGCAGGGAGCAGACAGGTGCAGGGGTCAGACAGGCGGGGGTCAGACAGGCGGGGGTCAGACAGGCGGGGGTCAGACAGGTGCAGGGAGCAGACAGGTGCAGGGAGCAGACAGGTGCAGGGGTCAGACAGGTGCAGGGAGCAGACAGGTGCAGGGAGCAGACAGGCGGGGGTCAGACAGGTGCAGGGAGCAGACAGGTGCAGGGAGCAGACAGGTGCAGGGAGCAGACAGGCGGGGGTCAGACAGGTGCAGGGAGCAGACAGGTGCAGGGAGCAGACAGGTGCAGGGAGCAGACAGGCGGGGGTCAGAGAGGTGCAGGGAGCAGACAGGTGCAGGGGTCAGACAGGTACAGGGGTCAGATAGGTACAGAGAGCAGACAGGTGCAGGGGTCAGATGACAGGTGCAGGGGTCAGATAGGTACAGGGGTGCAGACAGGTGCAGGGGTCAGATGACAGGTGCAGGGATGCAGACAGGTGCAGGGGTCAGATGACAGGTGCAGGGGTGCAGACAGGTGCAGGGGTCAGATAGGTACAGGGGTGCAGACAGGTGCAGGGGTCAGATGACAGGTGCAGGGGTCAGACAGGCATAGGGGTCAGATAGGTACAGGGGTCAGACAGGTGCAGGGGTCACACAGGTACAGGGGTCAGATAGGTACAGGGGTGCAGAAAGGTGCAGGGGTCAGACAGGTACAGGGGTCACACAGGTACAGGGGTCAGACAGGTGCAGGGGTCAGATGACAGGTGCAGGGTGCAAGGCAGAAGGTGCCGTTTTTCCATGGGTGGAACTTGCTGCTTTAGCAGAGGCTGCTGAGGTCCCACCCCCCAGCCCGCTGGCTCACCTCCGAGGTCACCTGCAGCCTCAGCCACCAGCCCCTCCAGGCACCTGCGCCTCTGAGGGCTCTCTTCATTACCAAGGAAACGTGCCTGTTCCTGGGAGCAGCCTGAAGGTGCCAGGGCTTCGGCCCTGCAGGGCAGCCTCTGACCAGTGACAGACAGTGTCCAGGATGAGCGGCCCAAGGTTCTGTGCTCCCGTGGACGTGGACGGTGCCGAGGGCCCGACACCAGCTCCTCGTGGCCACCCGCGCTGAGAGGCGCTGTTCCCGCTGTCAGAATCTGTGCGTCAGCAGATGAACTGACACCCCTGCCCCGTCCTACTCTCGACACCACTGTGCTTCCCGAGATGCTTCCTAAAGCCCCTCGTGGGCCCTGACTGAGGAAAACCAGAGCAAGACAGTGTGTCCGGCAATGCCTCTGTGCTCGAAGAGGGCTTCCCGCGTCACCCGGGGTGGCATCAGGGCCTGCTTGAGTCTCCTGGGAAGATGGGGCCTGGTGGGGGCGGAGAGCTGGAGGGAAGAAGCATCCCTTGGCCATCCGAGCTGCCACACACACTCTTTGAGCGCCTGCTGTTTGCTTGGCTCTGAGCTGGGATGGAGAGGCGGAGAGACCTTTGCCCTCGGGGCGTTGGGGTTCACGGGTGGTAGGTCAGAGGGCTCAGAGGGCTCTGAGGACAGGTTCTGTGAGGGCTAAGCTTCTCTTAAAGCTGTGCTAAAGCGAGAGGAAGAAACCCTGGGATGCGGGGTGTCAGAGAGACAGAGCGGGAGCCTGGAGGTGCATTGGCTCAGGACAGCGGCCGAGGTGACAGTCATTACTGGTCACTTCGTCCGTACCTGCTGCGCTGCCAGGTGCCTTATAGCAGTCTCCCTTTTAAACCCTCCCATCCCCCCTGCGAGACCCTTCTGCCGAGTGGAGAACAGGCTGGGGAGGGGCCTGCCCTGCACCGTGAGGCAGCATGGAACCAGGGGTGCCCAGTGCCCAGCCAGGAGCGCCCAGAGGACTCTCCAAGGCCAGCATGCGGTCTGGACACTGCCACCCTCGCCGCCAGGTTGGCAGGTCCTGCTGAGGCCTGTCCTCCGGAGACCTGGGGAGGTGTGCAGGTGAGTGAGATGGACCCCCAGCTCTGCGGCTCGGGGAGTCAGCTTCCCTCTCTGGGCCTCAGTTTCCTCATCTGTGAAAGGGGCCAGCAGTTCTGTAGGAGCCGGGTTTTCCAGCCAGTCACCTCTGGAGGGCGTGGGGCCCATCTCCTGCCAGGCAGGTTGGCCCCCTGGGACACCCCAGAGACAGCGGGCTCTGGGGGTTTGGGCTCCAGGCATCTCCTGGCCCCGCAGATCTGCCCAGGGTCTGCCCAGGTTCATGAGGCCTACTCTGGTGCCGCTCTGTCCCTCTGAACTGCTCAGAGCATGGGTGTCCCCGGGATGCCCTATCCAGGCGGGACTGGCGCTCCCAGCCATCCAGCCGGTCGGGACGCCCGGGAGCAATGCATCCTGCGACTGTCGGTGCCTGTGAGCACAGCTGCCAGCCTGAGCCTAATTACTTAATTTGCACTAATTCTCATGCCATTAATACACGCTGCCTAAAATAACATTGCCTAGAAAACGAACTTGTCTGTGACACTATTTTTATCATTTTTTGAGGAAAAAAAGGGGAGTCACATTGTTAGCATTTCCAGCTGTTTCCCATTTCTTTCCCTTTATTTGCTGTTTGGTGCTAAAGCTGGAGATGGGGTTCTGGGTGAACATTAAAGGGACACCAGCCCCGGTTCATGTGTCAGACTGGATGCTGTGTCCTCCCCCCACCCCCCCGCCCGCCAAAGACTCGTTGGTGGACGAGGTTCCGCCCCCTGGGGTGCCCACGCCTGGTCCCGTGACAAGCTCCTGACACAGGCTGCGCCCACACAGGAGACCCCTGCATGAGTGCCCTAGCATCGAGCCCTATCCCTGGGGTCCACTGGGCATCGAGGCAGGGACCCCAGAAGTGCTGAGGCATCAATGCATCAGGAGTGACCCTCCGCCTACAAGGAAAGGGAGTTGTCCACAAATACAATCAATCCTCCAGCTGCCTCCCCTGCCCCCTGGTGGCCCACTCGGCCTCCAGCAGGTCCAGGGCTGGAACAGTAATCTCTGTGAACACCCCCCTCTCTCCGCCCCCTCCCACGGGTGTGGGTGTGGAGCAGAGGTCACAGGGCCAATTTCCCTGGGTCTGTGGGACAAATTTCAGGCCAGCCCAGCCCTGGCTCCCTGAGGACAGCACAGAGCCTCCGGACTCTCCCTGAGGGTGCATCTGTCAGAGGGCCCCTGTGTGCACACGTGTGTGGACATGGTCCTTGTGCGTCCCCGGGTGCAGATGCCCTAGTGTCCACCAGCTCCCGCGGACAGCTGGACGCCTGTATGCACACACATGTCTGCATGCGTGTGTGGACAGGACGGTGGCGTGGGACCAAGTGCCCCTGGAGACCCACACATGACACACTTCCAAGCTGTCTCCATTGTCATGTCAGCTGAATATTTCCAGCTCCACGTCCAGGAGCACGCTGTCTCCTCGCTGCTCGCAAACCCCGGCCAGACTTCCAAACCGCCAGGCAGATTTCGAGTCCCTTTTTTTAGCTGCCGAAGGAAAAAAATAAGTGAACACAAATCTGCTGATCCCCGTCTGCCCCTTTTCTGGAGAATTTAATTTCTGAGCTTTGATCTGACACCAGGACCTGGAGGACTTGTTAGTTCTAAATAATGAGCGGAATGCCTGTGCTCCGAGCCTCAGCTTTTCTGGTTTGAGGAAAAATATGACTTTCCATAGAAGCTCTTTGATGCGACCAGTGGCGCTGTCCACACAGGAATGAAAAGGAGTTTCAGAGGGTCAGTGGTGGCGGGGTGGACAGCCCACCTGGGAGGGGTGGGGGTGGGAGGGCCGCTGGGGGCCTCTGCCCCCTTCCTAGGGGCCTTGCACTGTCTAGCTCCAGGGACTGCAAGCTGTCAGGGACTTATGGGGGTAAGCGAGCCCCCCAAGGCAAGGATGGATGGGGTATCCAGGATGAACTTTGGAACCCACCGCTGTCGATCTGGGGGGCTCCCGGGCCGCCTCCCCTGGGGGCTCCTTTGGAGGAAACCCTCCTACCAAGTTAGTGCCTCAAACCCAGGTTGGGGCAGGACCCCTGCTCTAGAGGAGGGGCCTGCAGGCAGGGCAGGCCGCCGAGGGCTGTCCCTGCACGTGGCACCTCCGGAGAGTCAGGGGACAGCTTCCCTGGGCAGACACGGTTCTGCAGGCGCACAGCCGCCTTGTGAGTCGAGGCAGAGGGCAAGACATAGCGTGTTGGGCAGCAGGGCTTGGGGAGCGGATGCAGGCTGGTCCTCAGTGACCCAGCTTCCTCCCCTCAGCCAGGCGCTCTCCTTGGGATCCAGAGCCTGCACCGTCTTGTATGTGGAGGTCGGGGCATGGGAGCTAGTCTGAGCCCAGTGTCCTCTGTAGAACACCGGCTGCTTCCTCCTGCCCCCGGAACCACTGGCACCTGCAGGACGGCCATACTTTCCCTGGGAAATGATCATTCCAGGTCAGGGCTGGGGTGAGCCTGGGGCCCCCTCCCCGCCTAACCCAGATTTCACACTTAAGATGGCGTTTCCCCTGGAGGGCAGCCCCACGAGCTGCAGCAGGCCTGTGCCCAGAGGTCAAGAAGCAAATGCTGTAGGCCACTCGCCCCGTGAGGAGCTCTCGGGCAGTCTAGAGAAAACATCTGGCTGTTCCTGGGGCTTTGGCCTGAACCTTGTCCACACCGCATCTGCTGGCAGAACTGAAGCCAGGCCAGCCGAGGGCCTCGCGGAGCCGGGGCTCGGGCAAGCGTCGAAGCAGAGTGTCCCCGCCGCCCTCCCCTTGCCCCAGATGGCAGCCCTGATCCCAGAGCTCACACCTGTGGCTGCCTGACCTAGTCTTGGACCTAACAGTCATGGGCCCGGGTCCACTCCTGGGTCAGAGTGGGGTCGGGACACACCTAAAAAAGAAATTAAATAATTGAATTAACAGGTAGTACAGTAACATGGTCCCAAACTCCAGGCAGGTTTGGCAGTAGCAAGGAGCCCAGCAGGAAAATGAATGAAATCCAACAAGTGTGGGCCCGTCAATGACAGCATGTCAGCGTCAGTTCGTTATTTGTGCAGAGACACTCTTGGGACGCTAGTAACAGGGAGACCTCCAGGTATTCAGGAACTCTGTACCGTCTTCACGATTTTTCTGTAAATCCAAAAATATGCCAAAATAAAAGGTTTATTTAAAGAAAAGTTGGGTGGGGGCTGCCATATGGGGCCCTGCCAGTGTCTCGGGCAGCTGGGTCTGTGTCTCCTGCTTTAGCTGCGTCTCTGGGGGAGGCCGAGGCCGAGGGGCGTCAGAGACCATTGTCCTAACGCAGAGGCAGGAGAAGGTCCAGCCGAGTGGCCAGCAGGGAGCGGTGGTCCAACCCCGGGCGCTTTCTGAAGGTGAAGGCTGGCCGCGGAGGCCCGGCCTTGCCTGCGGAGGACGGAGCTGCACTAACTGTGGGTGAGAGGCCGGGCCGGTGTGAGCTGGGGTTCTGTCCCAGGTGCGTCCTGACATCCTGGAGCCCACGTTGTCTCCTGGAGCAATGAATCCGGGTTGGGGAGATGTCTTGGGGCCCAGTGGGTGTGCACCAGGGGCGCCTTCTCCAGTCTTTACCCCCAACACCACAGGCCGACACTCCTGCCCAGAGCGAGTCTCCTGGAGGTCCTGCGGTGAGGGCCTGGCTGCAGGGGGACCCTGGACCCCAGAGGAGAGCTCTGCTGAGACGGGCCCCCACGCCCCCCTTCTCTGCCACGCTTGTCCCGGCCACGAAGGCAGCTGTGACGCTTCTGGTTGATTAAAGCCAAACCCAGACTCTTCATTCTTTTTAAAAACTGTCTTTCATTTTATGGGCTTATTATGATTTGTTGAGCAATTCCCTATGAATGGGCTTTTGGTCATTATAAATAATGGTGCCGTGAATAACTGTACAGAAGCCACCTCACCAGTGCAGGCATGGATATGGGGGAGGTTAGGCCTGCTGGACCAAGAGACGGCACCCTCAGGAAGGCGACATCGAAGCGAGAAGAGGACGCCGCAAACGAACCGCTGGCTGCGGGGTGGGGGGGGTCTGGGGCCCACAGCACACCTGCCGGGTCAACGGGGGTACGTCCAACAGAACGAGACCCGCACATGACTCAACCACAGACAAACACCTCGTGTCCAGCTCACCTCACACAGACAAACGGGGAGAATTCCGGAGGCTGCCCAGGCTGGCCAATGAGATAGGGCTGCCCCTGAGTTACCGTGTTGGGAAATGACTTAATAGCATCTCGCTTGTTACTGATTAATTTTGTTTGATGTGGGAGGCTGCACGGATTTTTAACAAGCACCGCTTGTGACTGCAGACCAACCGAAGCTTCCAGAATCATGAAGTGCATTTCAGGGTATTTTAAAAAACACAGGGCATGGCCGGCCTGCCCAGCACTCCTGGGCTGGTGACGAGACGGCTGTGGAAGGGAAACCTGGGGCTCCTGTGAACTAACAACATGGGATTAGAGATCCATTAGGGCCTCTGTCTGCTGCATCAGTCTCCAGCCCAGATACTTCTTTGCCTCCCACCAAGAGGTGGAGGTTTTAGCCTGTATATTCTAGAGGATTGAAAAGGGGAAGACAAAACAGAGAAAATTCCAGAGGCTCTAAAGCCAGGGGACACCCGCGCGCTCCTGCCGTCTGCGCCATGCTGCTCCATCCTTTACAAAGAGGCTGTGATGACAGCCAGGCAGCTAGACTGGGTGCTGGGCCCAGGGGCTGTGACGGCAGTTCCTACCTGCCCCGGTCTCACACAGGAACAATCGCGAGCCTCTGTCTGAACTGCGCCTGGAGCAAGCCTGGTTTGTGGGCAGTGGCCACTTCCAGGGGCCTTTGGAGGCTTGGCCGTACGTGCCTGCTAGCTTGTAGGCAGAGCAGAGGGCTGGCCAGACTGGTGGTAGAAAGCACACCGGACAGATAGTCTCCCAATGCCTGGAGCACAGGAGAGCAAGTACAAAGACGGAAGCCAGCTGCAGCTGCAGCAAAGGGGAAGTACGTCAGTTAGGATGCATTGGGCCTCAAGTAACAGAAAAGCCAGCTGGGACTGCCTTAACTAAGAGGGTCGACTGGCTCACGGTACTAGAGGTCCCTGAGCAGGTCAGCTTTCAGGGCTGGTCTGATCCAGTGGCTCAACAATGCTGTCAGGGCCCCAATTTCTTTCCATCTCTGTTTTCTGCATAGTCAGCCTCATTCCAAATCCAGTTCTGCCTCATGAGCACAAAATAGCTGCTTCAGTTCCACACTTCACATCCAAACACCACCCTGCCCAGAAGGAGAGAAAATGTGTCTGTGGCAGCAGTCCACACAGGGAATCACCCTGACTGGATCCCTTAGGTTACATGTCCATCCTTCAACAGGCGCACGTGGCGGGAATGTGTGATGGATACAAATGAACCATGGCCCCTTCGGAAGAGGGGGTGTGGGCAGCTTGGTCCCAAGCAAGTGGGCTATGGGCACTGGGGGTGCGGAGGGAGGATGGATGCTGGGTGGGCAACCTCGAACGCTCAAGACAGCACAGGTGGGGCTGGCTCTACACCATCGCAGGGCCAGACGAGGGCAGCCTGCATGCCAGGGCAAGGCATTTGGGTTTCCTGAAAATTTTTTTAAGATTTATTTATTATTTATTTTATTTATTTATTTTTGGCTGTGTTGGGTCTTAGTTGCGGCACGCGGGATTCGTTGAGGCCTGCTCGACCTTTCATTGCGGCGCACAGGTTTCTCTCTAGTTGTGGCGTGTGGGTTTTCTCTTCTCTAGTTGTGGCGTGCTGGCTCCAGGGCACGTGGGCTCTGTACTTTGCGGCACTCAGTCTCTCTAGGTGAGGCGCGCGAGCTCAGTAGTTGCAGTGCGTAGGCTTATTTGCCCCGTGCCATGTGGGATCTTAGTTCCCTGACCAGGGATCAAACCTGCGTCCCCTGCAGTGGAAGGCGGATTCTTTACCACTGGACCACCAGCAAAGTCCCGGCGTTTAGGTTTTATTTCCAAGAAACCTGAGAGCTAGAAGCGCCTTGGGGGAGGGAGGGAGGCCCATGCAGGCCAGTGTCCCCGTGCTCACCTGGCAAGGAGGGGCTCCTGCCAGAGCTGAGCCACGAGGCCCCAGAGGCCGGGCTTGGTGTGTGTGGGAGGAGGTGGGGGGCACAGGAAGAGGGCTGGGTGGGGGGGGGGGGCTGGCATTCCTACTACTAACCAGACACCCAGCCAGCTCTGGTGCATATTCTCTATACGTTTTGTCCTCACAGTCGCTTGGCAGGGTGGACGAATCTGCCATTCCCATTTAGCAGACGTGGAGACCCAGCCGTGGAATGGGTGGTTTTCGAGATCGCACAGCTACTAAATTGCACTCAGGATTCGAACCCAAATCTGCCAGGCTCTTCCCAACCTGCCACTCAGTACAGGCAGGCAGCTTCTCCCAGGGAGGAGGGTTGAAGACCAGACTGAGGTTACACATGGAGGACGGAGGGCTGGGAGAGAGGCCCTGGACCAGGGAGTGGACCAGCTTGGCTTCCAGGGCCTTCGCTTTTGAGGCAGTGGGAGCAAACCAGTGGCCTGGCCCACACGGGAGCCTTCCTGAAAGACGGAAATGGGTCCTGTCTGGGTTATCTCTGCCTTCTGTGTGAGCTATTTTACAGAAAACTGACAATTATGCAAGTGATTTCTGCCCATAGAAATCAAGTTTATTTTGTCTGGCCGAATGTAATTGCTGACAGCCCTGTGGGTGGACCTGCTTTGCATCATTTGTGAATTCCCTCAGTATTCCTTATTTCCCATAAATGTGGTGTTTTGAATTCTCCTGAGAGCTGGTTCTAACATGTTACTGCTTTCCTCATTAATTAATGAGCTGAATAAAATCTTTGATGATTTTTACATTTGTATGATAGTCATGATTTCACCATTTAAAAATGATCCTTTGAGGGGCTTCCCTGGTGGCGCAGTGGTTGAGAGTCCGCCTGCCGATGCAGGGGACGCGGGTTCGTGCCGCGGTCTGGGAAGATCCCACATGCCGCGGAGCGGCTGGGCCCATGAGCCATGGCCGCTGAGCCTGCGTGTCCGGAGCCTGTGCTCCGCAATGGGAGAGGCCACAACAGTGAGAGGCCCGCGTACCGCAAAAAACAAAAACAAAAACAAAAAACCAGAGGACACTAAAAGTGTGCCCCTGACCAGGATCTGGGGGCACACCCCCAAACAGCCCCACCCATTTTCAAAATTTCTCCAACATCCCTGTTTTGTTAACTAGGATTTCATGGAAATGCTGCATTCTATTCCAGAGGGCATCTGTGTTTGTTTTAGTACAAAAAACTAGGGGGACAGGTTAGAGTCAGTCTGATTTCCAAACTCCATGGCTCCCTCAAAGGGGCACCTGGGTACCACCTTCCAAGGTCTCCCTCAAGGCAGCAGTGCAGGGGTCCCTCCTCGCGTCGGCTAAGAGCCCTGGCCTGAGGTCTGAGCAAGACCCCTCCCCAGACAGGCTGGGAGGAACTGGGCCTCAAGTTCACTCAGAGACCCTGAAAAGGTATTTGGGGACAGCTGGGAGCAGGGGGACAGGAGGGCAAACAGGAGCTGGACACCTGGATCTGAATCCGTGCCTGCTTCTCAGGGTCGGTCTCCTGTGCATCTCATGGGCAGCTGTCCTATAGGACCCCCATCAGATCACAGTGAGGGGGGCTGGGAGGGACGGGGAGGAGCTTGGCTCAGGGGAGAGCCCACGTGGGCCTGGATCACAGCCCACCCTCCCCTCGGTTTCTCTGCCTGTGCCCCAGGTGTCCCAGTGAGATGTTTCTCTAAGTGTTGGTGTAAACGGGGTCTTCTCCATAAAGATGTCAGGAGAACAGGAGTGTCAGGTGCTTAGAGAGGCCTGGCCGTTGATAAGCTCGCTTGACTGGTAGAGCCCACCTGCCCCCACCCTGCCTCCCGCACCTGCCTCCCGCATCATCCACCGCACCAATTTCTTTTCAGGAGGTGGTCCTGGAAGACCGTGGACCCCAAACCTGGGCACCTTTCAGCGGGGCCTGGGCCACGGGGCGGGGCTTGGATCTGGGGAGGGCGGGGCCCAGATCGCTACCCTCCCACCCAACACCCTCACCCCAGGCTGCCGCCTCTGTGGACCGGCCCATCTCTGGCTCTCTGCTGCCACCTGGTGGCCAGGCGCGGGCGTGCACCCTCTGGGCCTCGCCTGTGAGAGATGCGGATGCCGAGCTTTCAGGCACCCTGAGGCCGATTCGCAGGATCGCAGGTGGGGAGAGGTGGGGGTGAAGCGGAAGCTGCCCGCTCCACAAAGGCCAGCCTGGCTCAGCTTTCGTGCCCGGAGGGGTCCTTGCCAAGGGCATCGCTCCCTGCGGTGTGGAGCCACCTGCGCTGCACCTGGAGAGCTGAGGAGGGCTGTGCACCACCACCCGCTCCCCTCGTTTTACAGCTGGGGAAACGAGCTCGGGAGGCCACCGTAGCGCCTCCCACGGGCTGCTGCTACGGGCCCGTAGCCGTCCTGGCGTCTGGGGACAGCCACGGGGGGAAGGGCTGGTCTGTGGGCGGAGCCTGTATTCTAGTGGGGGATACGGGTGAACGCCAAAATATGTTAATATCGTGAATACAACACAACATCATAAAACATGCTGGGAGTGCCGTTAAAAACCAAGCGAAGGGAGAAGACAGCGCTGCGTGGTTGCTGGCTTGGTCGCGGGCAGGAAGGCCACTGGACTGGCCGCGGCACTGAGTGGAGGCTGAGTGAGGACGAGGACTGGGGATCATTCCAGGCCTGGGGACAGCTCTCCAAGGGCGCCGCGTGGCTGGAGCCCAGTGGGTGAGGCAGGGGCGGGGGATGAGCCGAGCGGCCCTTGCCTGGTGGGGGTGAGGGCTGGAGCTGAGCTTTGCTCTGGGGGCAAGAGAGCCTGGCTGGGGCAAGGGGGGCGGCAGGGAAAGGGGTGGGCCTGGCGTGTTTCCAGCGGGCCCACTCTGGCGGCAGGTTGGAGGATGGCTGGAGGGGGCCGGCAGCAGGTAGGACATTTGCTGCCTCAAGTAAGCGAGGTGGGGCGAGGTGAGGGGTGTGGGGAGAAGGCTGTACAGAGGAGCCGCGTTCTGCTCAAAGGCTGAAGGTGCTGCTGTGGGCGGAGGCGGGTAGGGTCAAGGCCACCTCCCAGGTGTCAGGCTCGATCACCCACAGGTGTGATGGGCACAGGGCCAGGTGACGTACTGTGCATGGCCCCAGTTTGTGAGCCTCGTGTCACATCTCGTGCATTATCTCATCCAGTTGGTGCAATAACTGGGCGTTCTGTGCCTTATCGCCCTTGGTTGGCACGACAACCCTGTGAGTCAGGACTATGGCCCCAATCTTGGCACAAGGAAACTAACGCTCAGACAGCGACACACGTGCGGTTTCTGTGACCAGAGGTGCTGAGCAGGGCTCTCACCCATCTTAGGTTGTGTGTGTGCAATTCTAAAATTAAGATATAATCCACATAACACAAAATTCACTGGTTGTTTTTTTTTTTCTGTACTCAGGCCTCTCACTGTTGTGGCCTCTCCCGTTGCGGAGCACAGGCTCGGGACGTGCAGGCTCAGCGGCCATGGCTCACGGGCCCAGCCGCTCCGCGGCATGTGGGATCCTCCCGGACTGGGGCACGAACCCACATCCCCTGCATCGGCAGGCGGACTCTCAACCACTGTGCCACCAGGGAAGCCCCAAAATTCACTGTTTTAAAGTGTACAGTTCAGTGGTTTTTAGCACATTCACAATGTTGGACAACCATCACCACTATCTAATTCCAGAACATTTTCATCACCTCGAAAAGAAACGCCGCATCCCCAGCCATGGCCCCCACATCCCCCCTCCCTCCTTCCATGGCAACCACCGATTCACTCTCTGCGTCCATGGACCTGCCTGTTCTGGAATCACACAACACACAGCCTGTTGTGACAGCTTCTTTAACTTGGCGTGTGTTCCAGGCTCACTCATGTTGTAGCATCACTTTTCATGGCTGAATAATATTCCATTGTATGGATAGAGCACATTTTGTTCATCCAGTTCATCCACTGGTGGACATGTGGGTGATTTCCACTTTTTGGCTCGTGTGAGTCAAGCTGCCATGAACATTTGTGTACAGGTATCTGTCTGAGTCCCTGTTTTCCATACTTTGGGAGTATTCCTAGGAGCTGAGCATCTTTTCATGAGCTTCTTGGCCATTTGTACATCTTCTTGGGAGAAATATCTGTCCAGATCCTTGGCCTGTTTTTGAATTGAATTATTTGTCTTTTTATCGTTGAATCCTACATCAGGTTTTAAATCCCACTGCCTCTACGTCCTGCTTGAAATTAGCTGGGCTTGCATAAAATTACAGGTTGCTCGGCACACGGTGGTCTCCAGCAGAGTGGAGTGGTCTGGGCTGCAGTGTGGCAGCTGGTGGCACCTCAGGGCCAGGTGAGGGGGACAAGGGGGAGCCAGTGGCTGACAGCCCCCACTCCTTCCCTTTTGACTCCTGCACCCTTAGCACGGGCCCTGGCCCCCAATCCTGCCCCACCATCGTCCCCTCCCCCAGGACCTGTGACATGAGCTGCTGGCTGGGTTCCCCCGACCTTTGTAACTGGGGCCTCTGAGGCCTCGGCCTTCTCCCCGCAGAGCTTCCCTGCTCACAGCTACTCCTCTCCCTCCTCAGATGTCCTGGAATCAGGGAGGGCGTCAGCCCCCCGGCACGTGACACGCACGGGAGAGGCTGGGGACAAGGGCCTGCAGCTGCACAGCCTCTCATCCGCCCCATGACCTTGAGCCCTCACCTGGGGCAGGGAGCAGGGGGCTGACGCCCAGGCTGGCGTGAGGCGCCCCTGAGATCAGGCAAGTGACAGGACTGGGACACAGTGAGAACTCAGTACGGATGGTCCTGCATCACGAAGTTCTCAAGTCCTCTTTGGAGGACGCCAGGCCACACAAACAAACAGGCGAACGCGAGGTCTAAGGCTGCGTGTCTGACTCTGCCACGATCTCGCGGAGCCCGGCCGATACTGCCGATGGCTCCCTGGGGTGCACAGAGCAGGACCCGACTTGTGCAGCAGACGTGGGGTACAATTATAGGTCTGTGTCTGCAGAGAAAGCAGCGTGTGGCGCGGCACATGAAGTGTTCAGGGCGGCTGCCTCTGGGGTTTGGGATTGTGGCCAAGTGTGTGAGGTGGATAAATTATCCAGAGACACCCACCCCCTTCTTCCGTGGGAGGGGTCCTTCCTGGCCCTGGACTTGGGGTCTGGCCACGTGACTTGCTTTGGACACAGGATGTCTGCGGACCTGGTACCTGCAGAGGACTTGCAGCTGGGCTGCCCTCTCGTACCTCTGCTGCCATCACATCACGGAACGAGCTTCCTCCAGGCGGTCTGAACCCCAGAAAAAATGCAGATGGCAGCCTGAGCCCAGCCTGCCCGGGGGTGGGGCGACGCGCGCAGCTCAGCTGTGGGGCGCAGCCGTTGGCATGTCCAGCTCTGCTCCGCTGCTGAGTGTCGGCGTGGCTCTCTCAGTTTCCTTAGGGCAGGAGCTGATGGATACAAGGGGAGAGTGAGCGGGGGCTCACTTTTTACTTTACATCAAAGTAGTTTAAGCAAATATGTTATAGTTTACAATGAAAAGAGGAGTCATATAGAGACGCCCAGGGTGGTGGGGCGTGGGGTTACACCCAGCAGGCCCCCATGCCCCTAGCTCACTAGTCTGTGAGCTGCTCAGGGCACCTCCCGTCCTTCCTGGCAGCAGCCCCAGCTGAGACCGGCCACCGCGGCTCGGTCACTGGGTAGGACGCCTGAGGCGCTGCTTTAGAAGTGATGGGTCTGGACGGGGGGTTCAGGGTTTTCCCAACTGGTGGATCTGTTTTGGCAAATAGTCCTTGGCTTTAATTAGTTATATGTGGGAAGTTACTGGGGTTCCTTTGGGTTTCTCCTCGATGCTGAGAGAAGGATGCGCCTCCGGGTGAGAAGTCACACCTGGAGTCCAAGGTCGGCTGGGAGCGTTGGTGCTTCTCTGCTACCTCTAAGTAGACTGACCAGGAAAAAAGGAACAATGTCAGGAATGAGAGGCGACCTCCTTGCAGAGTCTATGATTACTAAGAGGATACAAAAAGGAATATTAGGAACCATTTTTATAAATTAGACAACATATATGAAGTGGACAAATCCCTTAAAAATCGGAAACCACCACAGCTTATTAAAGAATAGGTAACCTGAATAGCCCTATATCTGTTAAATAAATCAAGTTAGTAGTTAAAACCCTTCCCTCACAGAAAACTCATGTGGCTTCACTGGTGAATTCTACTAAAATTTAGATTCTACACCAATTCTCCATGAAATTGAGGAGGTGGGAATATTTTCAAACTCATCCTACAAGCTCAGATCAGCATTACCTTGAAACCAAAGCCAGACCATGTCCTTAGAGGAAAAGTGCAGCCCAATTTCTGTTATGAACATAGAGATTAAAAGTCTAAACAAAAAAATCAAATTGAATCCAATACATATAAAAAGAAAAATATATAATGACCAGTGGAGTTCATCCCAGGAATGCAGGGAAGATTTAACATTTGCAGTCAATGCAATCAACCATATTAACAACATAAACTTGACGAAATCCAATATCCATTCCCAGTAAGACCTTTCAGCAAACTAGGAAAAAAAAGGAACTTCTCAACCTGATAAACAACATCTATTTACAAAATAAATGTAAATAAATTTACAGCTGGGTTCACACATCACAGTGGAAGGTGGAATTCTTTCCCCTCAAGGATACCGACTCGTGCCACTTCCATTCAACGTTGCACTGGAGGTTCTACCCTGTGCAAAAGAGCAAGGAAATAAGGCGCATCCAGATTGCAAGCCACGAGACAAAACTTGTAATTTATTCGCCGAAGACATGGCCATCCACGCAGAAAACCTGATGGAAACTACAAAAAGCTAGTAAGTGGGTTTAGCAAGGTTTTGGAATTCAAGATCAATATACAAGAATTAATTGTATTTCTGTAGACTACCGACAAGCAATCAGACCTTTAAAATTTAAAAATACAATTCATAGTAGTATCAAAAATATGAACTAATGTCAATTTTCCCGCAATTGATCTATGGCTTCAACACTATACTAATCCCTCCCAGCAGGTTTCTCGTAGCAATTCACAAACTGATTCTAAAATTTATTTGGCATTTCAAAGGCTCTAGAATAGCCCAACCAACTTTGAAAAAGAAAAGCAAAGCTGTGAGACTAACACTCCACACCTTCCATATGTATTTTAAAGCTATAGCCATAGATACAGTGTGGTATTTGTGCCGAATAGACGAGCAGATCAATGGAACAGAACGAGAGTTTAGAAATAGACCCATACACGGACAACTGACTTCCAACAGAGACATCAAAATAATCCCACAGGGAGAGGGAATTAATGGTGCTGAAATGACCCTATGGGGAAAATAAACTTTAACGCATTCCTGATGCCATACCCAAAGCTTTATTCAAGAAGGAGCGTATAACTATGTGTAAAGTATAATACTGTGAGCTTCCAGATAATATAAGACGTTTATAACCTGGGGTTACAGGATGGGCAGTGGGGAAGGTTCCTGGATGAGGCAGGGCACAAGCATGAGTTAGCAAGGCTGAGAGCAAAGGCGCCCAAGGGGAGGGCCTGACGTTTGGCCCTTCACGGGGAGCGGAGAGCCGGGCAGCCAGGCGCACTCAGCTCGGAAGCTGGCCCTCGGCTCTGGGTGGGCGGGCAGGACGCGGTCATGGTCTCTTGAGGCAGAGAGAGGGGAAGTGGCCTCTTTTATTTACTGCAGTTGTAGAAATGCTAAAAAATGAAGAATTATTTTTTTTAAATGGAGTAACTGGCCAAACAGGGCTGTGAGTTTTAAGAGTAGTTTTAATGCTTACATTTAACAATGTTAAATACCGACTGCAAAGCATCATCTCATTTGGAGATAATATAGAAAGTGTACCTGCAGCCCTTTGCAGATGTAAGGCCTGGAGCCCCGACATCCCGCCACGGCTCAGGCCCTGCGCTCGATCCTGCCTGTCAGAGGCTGCCTGGAGGCCCTGGGGAGTCTTGGCCCCATTTGGAGTGTCCTGCGTGAGGCTGGCAGCCACAGGCAGACAGAAGGCACTGGGGCCTCGACCGAGCGGGGCAGGAAACAGGCTGCGTGGGGAGCTCTTGGGGAGGAAGGCGTCTGCTGAGCTTTCTTGTCAGGCTCCTCAGGGACGATCCCAGGATGCACGTGCTCTCGGGCCATTTGGAAAGTTCTCGTGGCCTGACCCCGTGTTTGTGACGCGTCCTGGATGTCCTCAGCACCAGCAGACCCGCGCCTGAGCGCTGGACACACGCTCCCACCTGGGAGGCAGCAGAGACTTGCGTCTGGAGTGAGGGGCCATCAGTCTGGGGAGGTTACGGACGTGATTCTTCTGAGGTTCCGTGAGCAAGTGCCCAGCGCTTGGTCCTGCTCCAAGTTATGCCTCCATCAGTGTTAGAAGGCATTTGACATTTCCTTTTGATTTATGCACTAACCTTTACAACCATCAGCTCTGATCATGTTCATCAGCTGTGGCTGCCCCTCTCTGAGAGCACGTCTCACCTCGTCCTGCTGAGCGGCTCCAGCAAATGGGGCTCACCACGGAGACCCCAGTGGGACCCCCACCAGCCACCCCACAGAGGAGCTGGTCCTACAAGACCTGGGGAGCTCCCAGGCACCTTTGCTTTGCATACACGTTTCTTGGCACAAAAAGGACCGGAAAAGATGTTGATGTGACACACACTCACGAGTGTACACTGGTATGTGCACACACTCTTGTATGCACACCCATCTGAGCACACTCGCAGGTGTATGCTGTGCTCAACCATGTGCACACACAACGTACACTCATTCACACCCACACGTGCACACTCACCAGGGCTCACAGAAGCACAGCTGGGAAACACACACACATGGCCCGTGCACGCCCAGCGTTCAGATACACACAGAGCACCCCAGGTGGGGAACCCTCTCTGCTCCCAGTGGCCAGGGCCCAGGGCAGACAGGACTTCCCATCACACCTGGTGGACGCAGCGATCCCACTGACGGTGCCCTTGGCCTGGACCAGTATCTGAGGGAGGCGACGTGCTGAGCCCCTGACCTGCCCCCGCAAATTGCACCAGGCCTTCCTCCCGTGTCCCTCCTCTGGCTGAAATGCCAGGCTCCCTGCGTGTGGATGGAGTCCAGGCTCCAGTGCCCCAGAACCAGTGGCGTGGCCTCCTCAGGCTTCTCGTGGGGAGCAGACCCTCCTGTCCCCGTCACCTGAGTGAGGCTCTGTAATCCAGGATGCCCGTAAGTGGGTGGGGCGGGGGCAGGCGGTGTCACCCTCAGGAGCCTGGCCTCTCGCGCCTCGGGCTTTGCTGTGCCCGCCACGTCTCCCACACCGAGAGGCCCCGGGACTTGCGGTCTGTGGCTCCCCATCTACGTTTGAAGGGATGCAGAAGGGTATGAAGCAATTAATGGCAGGAGTGGTTACGGATCCCCTCACCCTCTGGAGCCCAGTGCTTTTCGTGGGCGTCTGAAGAGACAGCTGGTCTGAACTCTCTCTTCTTGCCCCCAGTTCAGGGACAAACAGTGTGGTCTCTTGGATCGTGGGGCCCTGGGCTTGGCAGGGCGGGGGGCACAGATCGGCTGCCCCAGTGGACAGCGGGCTCCTGGGTGAGAAGTGTGGACGGAAAACCACCACCTGATGGGCAACAGGGTGAGGGCCGGGCAGGAGCCCGGGAAGGGAGCGCCCGTCCTCCCACCTCCCCACTCGCATCCCGCACAGAGCCAAGCAAAGTCGGACGGGGAGCTCCAAAGTTCCCACCCCATTTCCGCTTTTTGAAAACGGCACAGCCGCGCAACCTCTCTCAGTTTATTATAAATCTAATACTATGAGATTCAGCTGAGTGAACTCGCGTCTTGTTTGGACTCTGGGCCTGAAGTCACCTAAAGCTGGGGAAACGTAATTGCACAGCCGCACGTGAGGACAGTTAATTTGTCCTCAGCGGCAGCCTGAGGAGCTGTGTCTTCGGTTCTGGGGAACCGGCTTCTCCAGAAAGGCAAGGCCCATTTACATAAGATGCGCTTGGTATTTTAATGGGATGGAAACAGCAGTTTTGCAAATGTTTATGGACTGTTAATTTGTCCTTCCTGGGTTCCTCCTGAAGCCAGGCCTGGGGGCCTCACACCAGGCTGGCCCCGTGGTGGGGGCGAGGGCAGTGCTGGCGCCCCCTGGCGGGGGGCGGAAGGTCGGTCTGCTCGGGGCGGGCAGTGCTGACGCCCCCGACGGGGGAGGGGGGGTTGGTTTGCTCGGGGCGGGTAGTGCTGGCGCCCCCTGGCGGGGGGCGGAAGGTTGGTCTGCTCGAGGCCACGCCCTCGAAGTCCCAGATTCGGGTCCCTGGCACTTGCTCAGGGCTCGAACGCTAGTGGACGCAGTGAGTGGCTGGAGGGGGCCCGGAGTGTGGTTACCTCTAACCTCCTGGCCAGAGGGCGTTACCTCCTCCTCAGCCAGGCATCCTGGGCACTTGGAGTGGGGAGGGGGTGCCCAGGACCTGCCCCCCTGAACCTCAGTTTCCCCATCTGTGAAATAGAGCTGTGTGTCTGCCTGTCCCTGCTCACCGGGCTGCTGGAGCTGGCAGGACAAGGCCACTCGTGTTTACATATAGGCTTGGCAGTCGAAGGCCCTGGAGAGGGGAGCCACCCCTGTGGGGTGGCCCTGTGGGGATGAGGGGATGCCGCCAGAGGGGGCATCCACCCTCCCCTTGGTTGTCATTACCCTGTCCTCCCCTCACCCCTGCAGCACCCAGCTTGGGTGGAGGCCCCTCTCTCGGCCGGCTGCTCTGAACAGGGACACCCCACGGTCCGTGGGCGGGAGGCCGCACAGCCCGGGAACCTGCTCTGCACAGTGGCAGTTCGCACGCGTCGCCCACACGCGGACCCCCGACTTCGCTAATGGAAACCTGGTGATCCATGACGCGTGTGGCAGACAACTGCTTGGGGTAATGTGCTGGTGATGTACGTATCGGTGGTCAATCAGCGGATTTGCAAGAGAGGCATAAAGTGTTTAATTATAATTGCCTTGGGCAGGTGTGGCTGGTGGAGGCGACATTTGAATAGGTCAGGCCAGCCCTCGCCCCGCTGTGTTGTTGGGGATTAAATGCCATTCACTCTGAGGGCTGGGAGGCTTTCTGAAGTCGCAAGGTGTCACACGCTGGCAAATTGAAAATGTCCCTTTGCTTCTAAAAACGTGATTGAGATCCTTTGCAAAACAAATGCTACACCTCACAGTACACAGGTCTCGCGGCCCGGTGCCGCCCCGTGGCTGCGGCCGCCGTGGGCCTTTGCCCAGGAACGTGTGCAGGGAGGCCGACCCGAGGCCTCCTTCCTCTCCAAGGCTGGTGCGTCCAGATTGTCTGTTCAGGGCAAAGGGTCTTTCCATCTCCGTGAGGCTTGATCACCGGAACGAAACTCAGGAAGAGAACTCGAAAGATAAAGTGAAACGTTATTTGCTCAGTTGGTAGCAGAAAAATATATCTTCAGATACTCTATATGCCGTATACTTGTGTATAGAACCACCTGTATCCTGTCACCATCTGAATTACACCTGGTATAATTTAAAATGATGCTTTCGGCACAACTGACAAGGGGGTATAAGTAAGAGGAATGAGACAGACATAACACATGCCCACGAGGCACATGCATGCACACATGCATGTGACCACGGCATGGAGGAAGCCGTATGTTAGCAGCCTGACCCCGGAGTCACACGCCTGCGTCCTGGACCTGGGCCTGCTGTGCCGCAGGTCCCCGACTTGTAAATGGGATGAGGGGCACAGGGCTGGGGTGCTGGCCAGTGGACAGTTGGCACTGGGGGCTCAGCACTGTGCCTGGCCAGCCCTGAGAGCCCACAGACACTGGCTGCTCCCCCAGCAAAGAGTTCTGGCCGTGGGTGTTTGCGAAGGCGCAGTGATCTCCACGTTACAGACCCTGATCCTCTCCCACTGACAGAGGCTGCCTTTGGCGGCCTGGCCAGGCCGAGAGGACGCTGGCGGAGCGAGGGAGCACATCACCGCCAGTGCCCATCTCTGGAGTCAGGGCTCGGCACCTCACACGAGTAACCCCCCTCTTCTCAAAACCACCCAGAAGGAACACGTGGGGTTTCTATTCACAGGGCCAGTGAAGGAAGGAATTCTGTGATTTAATGAAATGCCCAGCCTTCTCTGAATCAGCGTGTATTTTGCGTGATTCGGCCTGTCTAGCTGCTGCCTACCTTCATCTACCCCCAGCCCCAGTTTCTCCGAGTCCAATAAAGCAAGACTATAGTTCCCAGTCGAGACAGCCGGCCTCCTTGGGTGTGTTTTTGCCGTTTACAAAATTAGCCAATCATTGTCACCTAGTGAATCAGATTAGGTGTAATCCATACTAATGTTCAAATTAAGTCATGGAAAGCAATTAACTCTGCAAAAAAGGACTGGTGAAAAATGATAAGGTTGGTCAAATAGTTTCACTGCGCATAATTGTGCTTTTTAAATGCCCATCTCTACACGGTAATTAAATCATTTCCATTTCAGATGGGTGCACCCACCTCCATTGCTTGTAATTGTGCAGTCCCTAACCTCACAGTGTAGCAGGAATTTACCAGCCGCCTGCCTCGGAATGTCTGCTTTCTCGGGAAACCAGCTGGATGGAACATGCCAGGACAGGGCTTACTCCCTGCTCAGAACAATCAAGAAAAGTGCGCTTTGCGCCCATGCTGTCCCAGATTTGGACCTCCCTCCCTTCGCCCTCCCACCCTTCCTTCCTTCCTTCTTTCGTTTATAAAAAAAGTACACAGAAGTTTTAAAACAATCATCAAATATTCTGCCCACAACACGAGATGCATTTGTCACTTCCAATCACATTACCCATAACAGGGACACAGTCAAAAACCTTGGGCAACATTCACGGGATTGATTAATAGCTGACTCGACCGTCTGCCCTGTATTATTATTGCTTTCAGCTCTAAAGGAAGATGCCCACCAGCTTCACTGACTGGACACTTAGCTCATCGGCAGCTTCGTGCGCATCCGTCTATGAAGCAAACGCTCCAGCGTTACCTTGACTCTAAGTGAATGTGACCCTGAACCCACGTTCTTCGTCCTCAAGCAGGATCACCCGGTGAGTCTAGAGCAAACCCTTAAGTCGACAAACGGGAACCCGATGGGTTTCATCTGAAGGGATAAAGCCACAATATGGAAATGAGTGCCTTTCATCAGATCGCCTTCTTTCCCTCCAACCTAGGCTGGTTTCAGCGTTGAGCCTGAGTCTGTGGAAGTTTGTGGGATGTGGCAGAACCTCACTTCTCCACTTGAGGTGGGCCAAAACCACTCAGAAGACCCCAGACTGATTGGCTGCCAGCCCCGGAGGCGGAGGAGCCTCAGCCCCTCTCACATCGTCCAAAGGTGAAGATTCATTTGCTGGGCCTCCAGCCGGGGGTATCTGCCCTCCTGCGCGTAGGGCGACCTGAGCCCGGGAAAGGGGTCAGGGGTGGAGAGGATGTAGTCGATGCTGAACTTGATGTCCCTGTGTGCCTCCCTCCCCAGGGCGGCGGGGCTGGCTGGGACTGGGGCCTCGCGGCGGGGGACGGGGTTCCCCCTCGCAGTGGCCGGCTCAGGGGGACCCCGGGGCGCTTCCGCTTCTGCCGCGCGCGTCCCCCTCGCCTCCTCGAGTTTGGGGCCGCGCCGCCGCCGCCTCCGCCTGTAGTTGCCGTTCTCGAAAAGGTCCAGTAGCGACTCGCAGCCGCCGGCGAAGGTCCAGTAGTTGCCTTTGCCTTTCTCGTGGCCGTGGGTCCGCGGCACCTGTGCGAGCGAGGGGCTCAGCGCCCGGCTGGCTCCCAGGTGCGACCCGCCCGCCGCGAGCGCTCACTTAGGGCCGCTTAGGGTGAGCCCTGGGCAGCCCTGGAACGACGCGCGCGGACCTGGGGCTTGAGGGTGTCGCCCGGTGAGCCGGTACACCCCCGCTCCCCCCGCCAATCAGGGATGACTTGGTCCAGGTGTCGCAAGACCTGGGACCCTCAGGGGCCGCTCGGGGGCGGGGGAGGGAAGGGGCTCACCTTGACGAAGCAGCTGTTGAGGGACAGGTTGTGGCGGATGGAGTTCTGCCAGGCGCGCTGGTTGGCGCGGTAATAGGGGAACTTGTGCATGATGAAGTCGTAGATGCCCGACAGGGTCACCTTGCCTGTCGGGCTCTGCTGAATGGCCATGGCGATCAGCGCGATGTAGCTGCAAACAGGGGCGCTCAGGCCAGGCGGGCGCCGGAGGCGGGACCCCGGAGCGAGTTTGGAGCCTCCCCCGCCTGCCCTTCCCGGCCGGACCCGCTCTGCTCTGCCTTCCCCCAGCGCGCTGAGAACTCCCAGCGCCGCTCTGCGCAGACCCCAGAAGCTCTGCCTCACACCTGGGGGTTCCCCGGGGAGGGTGGAGAACCTTCTCGGCTACCTCCAGACGTGCGGACGAGAAGAGACCCCTCCCTCATCCCAGGCGCGTCTTGGCCCCCTCGCGGAGGAAGGCCGATGTCCCCTGCGGCCCCGCCCCGGCTCCGCGGTCACCTGTACGCCGGCCTCGTGAGCCGCTTCTCCTCGTCCGAGCTGCCCGCGGGGTAGTCGTCGGCGTCGTAATTGAAGCAATTGTAGGGATACTGCGAGCTGTCAAACATCGTGGTGCGCCGGACGCCTGCGGGGCCGCCGCTGCTGCCGCCTCCTCCGCGCCGCCCGCCGGCGCTCCAGGTCTGCGCGGAGGTTCTCGCTGGCGCGGCGCAGCAGCGTCTGAACTGCCGGCTGCTCTCCTCCTGAGCTGGGAACCCGGGTTTCTGGGGTCCCCCCGCCCGCCCCCACCCCGTCCTCTCGCATCCAATCCCGGAGCGGGGGAGGCCCCAGTCACCGGTAGAGCGTCCGAGGGGAGCGGAGCGGGCTCGCGGTGGGCCTCTGACCGGCGGCAGGAGGAGGGAGCCGCGCGCTGGGTGGACCGACGGGCGGGGCGCCCACCGTCACCACTCTGGCCTGATGCACCTCGCGCTTCCCGCGCCGGCCCCAGACTTCAGGGCAGAGCTCGCTGGGACCCCCAAGCCTGGGCGCACCCCGAGACATGTAGGTTCTTCCCTGGCTCCTGGATCCCCATAGTGGGCTCCTGCGCTGCCAGGAGCCAGGCCACAGAGAGGGCGGGGGCTATCGCCCCTCCCCACCAGGCTCTGCACCTCCGGCCTGCAGCCCCAGAGCAGCAGTGGTCCAGGGTGTGTCCCGCCTGGACACTGGATCAGAGCCAGGCCAGAGACACAGGGTCCAACACATCCTCCAGCGCCCCGTGTCCCTGGCGCACTGTCTCTCACTGTCCCCTCCTCCAGGGGCCCGGTGCGGGGCTCTGAGCCCAGTGACCACCTGCCCTGTACCCGGCACCTGCGGCCCGGGGTGAAGAGCTTGCTCTTCTCATCAGCCAAGCCGCTGCGTCACCGGCCCCTTCTGGGGGGAGTGGGCCGCTGGTGGGCGCACGTGGGAGAGAAGACGGGGAGGACGCTTTAGGAAGAAGTGAGGCGGGATCTTAAGGGGGCCCCTTTGTTTCAAGTTGGACGTGCCACCCAAAGGCATTTCCGTGAATAATCTGCAAAATTCCAGCCATGAGACTCCAGACTGTGAGTCTGCCCAAGGCCAGGACACCTGGATCGTCTTCCAGAAGATTTCGCCTTCAAAGCTGCACCTGTAGCTCTGAAATGACCTGTGCTCAGTCCAGCCCATTGGCCCAGGAGGGCCTGCTGCTGCCCACCTTGCTGAAGAAGAGTGGTCGCCTGCTGGGGTGGGGCGTGTCCAGGACCTGGGGCCACCGGGGCAGCTACACCAGCGCCCTTCCTGCTCTGGCTCCTGTCCGGGTGGGATCTGAGGTGCACTCGGGCTCAGATGCATTCATTGGCTCCAGCTTCCTCTCTGCCAGGTGTCAAAATTTAAAATGCTGGAACGCGGGAACGTAAACCGGTACAGCCTTTGGGAAAACATTTTGGTTGTTTCTTTAAAAACTAAACTTGCAACTACCATGTGACCCAGCAGTTGCACTCTTGGGCGTTTATCCCAAGTGAAGACTCAACTTCACACAAGCACTTGTGACACGTGTTCATAGTGGCTTTATTCCTCTTTTCCCCAAACTGGAATCAGCCCAGATGTCCTTCAACAGGGAAGCATTGGACAAGCTGCGGTCCAGCCACATCACGGACACCACCAGCAGCACAGAGGGACCAGCGGCTGATATAGCTGAGACCTGGGTGACGCTCTGACAGAGGCAGGTCTGCACAGTGAAAGTAGCAGGACTCCTACCCTCACAGCAGTAAAACCAGAGCTCTGCACAATCATGACTCTACTTGAATCTGTCAGAGAACTAAGGTTTCAGGGCAACCGGCTCAAGCCCAGGGGAACAGGCCCGGCAGAGGAGCGCGGGTCTGAACGCCCACTTACCTGCAGCAGGTGGGGGGACAGGATGGTGAGTTGCTGAAGCCATGCGAGTGCTGGCGGGAGAGCCCAGAGCCCTGGACAGGACAGGTGGAAGCACGTTCTGCTCTCTCGTGGACCGGCTCTCTCGCGGATCTCACTGGATGCACGGGAGGAAGAGAGAGAGCAGGGGACCGTCTGGAAAGGTCTCCTGCGGGCCAGGCCTGGGGGTGTGGAATCGCACAGCTCCCTCCCGGAACAAAACAGAGTCTGCCCAGGGAAGGTGGCAGCCAGCTGTCGCCCTGTCCCAGAGGTGCTGCAGGTCCTGAGACAGGGAGGGGCCTCTGAAGCATTGAAGAGCGGATGGTGGAGGAAACAGCTCCATTTGTTCACTGGTTTAATTGAATAGAAAATGAAGTCTGGTGGGTTAGAAAACCTTCCGAACGTGTTTTGGTTTCTCAGGCTTCTGAAGCCTGCTTGACTTACTTCTGAAAATAACATTAATTTGGGGCCCGGCAGTGAGAAGGAAGGTTTCTCTGGTCTTTAAGCCAAAAATTCCCTCCCGATACCACTAATACTGGCGGCACCAGCTGCAGTCATAGGCCAGCAGTGTTCTAAGGTTCTTTTCGCTTTTTATGCTCACTCACTTCTCAGGGCCATCCTGTGAGTCAGGCCTTTTGTTTAGTCCCCTTTACCCGGACGGAGAGGGCAAACAGCTCACCCGAAATCACAGCACTCGTGTGGGGTAGAGCAGGATTTGAACCCAGGCCCTTCAGGAAAGGATGTGACGGCAGTTCCAGGGCTCGGGAGGTGGCCTGCGGGAGCTTGCACGCCTGTCCACTGGGAGGCCTATACGCAAACGTGGGAGACCAGCCAGAGGGGGCTGCAGCCTCTTTGGGGACAGTCCTGGACCCCAGCAGCCCTCACCCAGCATGTCTGATGCAGAAACATCACAAACGGTACAAGAGGAGGGTGTGGGGGAAGACGGGACTCACGTGATCGCTATAGTGTCTTATAAGTTACTCATACGCTTTTTTTTGGTTACATCTTTATTGGTGTATAATTGCTTTACAATGGTGTGTTAGTTTCTGCTTTATAGCAAAGTGAATCAGTTATACATATACATATGTTCCCATGTCTCTTGCCTCTTGCGTCTCCCTCCCTCCCAACTCACACGCTTTTGTGTTTTGTAGTTAAAAGCTGTGTTTGTTACAGAAAGTTTATAAAGTAGAGAAAGGTGAAAAAATAAAAATCCTCACACGTGGCAGCTCTCCCCCTTCATAATAGGTCCAGAGAGAGGGGCAGGAGCCCAGGGTGTCCTGTAGACCAGGTTTGGCCGTGACCGGCTACCACTCACGTATCCTATTGGCCTCCAAGAGAATTTGGGCACCAGGCGGCGGGGGCTCACCCGACGTGAATAGCAGGAGGTGTGGACCCTTGGGGGCCTGCCTGGGGGCTGCTACCACACACGGGGAATTGGGAACCCTCGACCCCAACAGTGGGACTGCGTGGGGTCTGCAGAGGTTCAGAAAGGCTGGAACGATGGACCGGGCCAGCCTGGATGCAGGGCCGGGAGGGCTGTGCCTCTGTGGAAGCTGACCGTTTCCGTGTCAGGGGAGCAGGCCAGGGCGGAGGGGGCCGAACCAGGCAGAGCTGCCGGCCCGTACGTGCTGGAGCTGCGCTCCTTTTTGTCCTCACGTGGCTCCCAGTCTAGTGAGAAGTGGACACTGGCCAGATGACCTCAGAAACACATGATCTGACATGGGGGGGGGCGTCCATGGGAGAATGCACTTCAGTCACCCAGGCTAAAGGCTAGGAAACCTTCCAGGATGAGATGTTTCTGCAGCACTTGGAATAAGAATGAATGAAATAAGGGTGGAGCGGGGGCAGACAGCTCCAGGGTGGAAGGCTGCGCCAAGACCCAGGGACACCATGGAGATGGTGCTTCTAGAAGCTTCCGGAAGGCCAGAGCACTTCAACCCTCCACATGAATTCCATATTCTTCTTCTTCTCTGGTGTTGGAAGTATGTATCAGTGTACAGAACTTGTATTCAGCACTCACTGAAGAACGACCCACTGACTCCATAGGTATTTTGGGGCCCAGGCACTGTGCTAGGTCCTGGAAAACAGGGGACCAAGGTCGACAGCCCCCTCACCTGGGCTCCGAGCCTGGCCTGGGGGGCTGGTGGGGCCACCCTGAGCCCCTGGACCCTGAAAGGACAGGCTGGCCTGGTTGGGGCCCGGGTAGCCACTGGCAGGCCTTGCTGCTGCTCTCGCTGGCTGAGGGACCCATCTGCCAGGCAGCTGAGGGTCTTCGTACCCCCTCTGCTTCTGAGGTGTTGGACTCCGATCCTGAGGACCTAGGGGGCTTCTGAGGCCAGACTCTGGTCATCTCTGCCCTGGGGAGGCTGGTCTTGCTTTTCTCAGGTTCTCCTCTAGATGGTGCAAGGGGACCAGACATGGGCTGTGTCCCCAGCGCAGGCCTCCCAGGGGCCCCCAGGACGGCAGTGACCACAGGAATACATGCAGCTGAGTGTAGCTGGGGTGCTGCGACCTACAGCAGGGACGGGACCGAGCACAGGCCTTGGGCAGGGCTGGCTGCCTGGAGCCGCCACAGCAGCCTAGCGGGGCTGCCCTGGGCCTGGTGTGCACCCCACAGACGCTGCACTGCAGCCGGCCCCGAGGCCCCCCCAGCCGGTGTCCTCTCCCCGCTTATCCCATCAAAGCCGAGAGGCCAGGAGCTGCCCCTCCCTTTGGGGACGGGATGGACACTGTTCCCAGGCCCCGGCCAGCCCACACCCCGCTTCCCGAAAGCCAGCTCCGAGAAGAGTAAGAAAGACCCCTCTTTGCGGGTGGGGACCCCTCCCACAGGGGCTTTGGAACTCTGCTCTCCTGATGAAGGTGAGGTTCCTTCAAGCCCCCTCCGGTCCCCCAGGCCAAGGCTCCTGAGGCGTCTCTGCTCACCTGCTTTTGTCATGGTCCCTCTGGGTGGGGAGGACATTGACTTGAGGGAGAGTTTCCTGTGAGGGCTGAGCAGGACCTCGGAGGGTGGCCTGGGGGCCGCTGCGTCCGGCCTCCTAGGGAGCCTGCACCTCTGGGCATGGCGTCTGGGGGACTGGCCCCAGGAATGTGCACATTTGATTTGCTCCCAGGTGGGGAGGTGGCAGGGAGGGCCAGGGCCCTCTGCCAGCCCCCTCCTCGGGCCTCCCTGCCCTTCAACCGTCTCAGGCTTGTGGGTGGGGCCCGGAGTGAGGGTGAGCCCACCACCTGAATCCCCAGAGCCCCACTGACACACTCCGTCCCTCGGGCCCACAGGGCAGGGGTCGTGCACGCGCCCCCATCTATATAGTGATTTATTTGTTCATTTACTTGTTTGAATTCAGGAAGTGGTCTCTGCCCTCAGAGGGGTTGCCTCCTGCCTCTTGATTCTCCACAACCAGGCCCCAGGCCGACTGAAGGAGGATTTTTGTTTCGATTTCCCCCCAGTTTGTCTTTTTAATCATGTTTGAATTCTTAACCCTTTCTCCTCAGCCCTGTGGCAGGTGCTGTCCTACTGTGGACCAAGCAGGCTGCCTAACTCTTGTGGGGAAGTAGCCTTTCACCTGGAGGAATTTAACCGAAAACCTTTTCTTTCGTCCTGTTCCAGGCTTCCTCCACCACCCTCGCCCCCTCAGCCCCTCCCTCTGCAGATCTGGGTCCCGAACACCACACGCTCCTGCGTTCATTCAGGAAAGTCCCTTTAGCTGTCTGGGCCTCGGTTTAGATGGTGAAAACGGGCACAATGGAATTCGGATTTTACGGCACAGCTGTCGTGAGTAGCACACGGGACAAGGCAGGAGGGCCCTGGGCTGGTGGCGTGCGGTCTCGTGGGGCTCACAGCTCAGGCCCTGCCCCCATCTCTCCTCCCATCCAGCCCCTTTACCTGCTGTTTGAATTTGTATCAAAGTAATAGATAAACACAGTTTTAAAAGTCAAACAACAGGTCAGATCATGGACAAGAGCAGACCCCTGCCCACCTCACCCCTGCTCCCGAAGCAGACCCAGAGAAATCACTTCTGTAAGTCTCCCTGGCTGTGCTGTCTCTTGTCTCGTTTGCGCATCACCTCCGTGTTTCTAAATGACAGGCTTTTTCAGTTTTACGAAATCCCTGCCAACTTCCTACCTGAGAGAGGACCAGCCCCTCCCAATTCAGCTGCATCACATTTTCCTTCGGGGAAACATGCTGACTGCTGACGGCCATGTCTGTGAACCTCATCCCGGCCGAGCCAGACTGTGCTGGACTGCGCTTCCTTCCTTGTGTGACTGTCTCCCAGAGGTAGCCTGTCTCACAGCTGCCGCTCTAGGCCTGTCCTCACCCTGACGAGGCCACGGCCTTCCCCACAGAAGGACCGGCTCCTCTTGGCTTCCGTTTTCCTGGGGACTCTGTACTCCGCGCCGTTTGGCAACTTTCATCATCACGCCAGGGGTCCCACCCCGCCTCCCGTTTTCCCTTTTCTGGACTCATTCCTGGTCCCACACCCCGCGGCAGCGTCCTTGGGGCCTCGAGGTGTGCGTGCACAGTCTGTTTGCTTCGTGTCTGTCTGTCTCTCCCAGGCTCACCTCCCGGCTCCCCACTGGTGTCTCAGCCGCTGCCCCAGCTCTGGAGCCTCTGAGGGCACTGCTTGCTGTGTGCTAGGGGGACGAGACCCTGTGCTACCCGAGAGGTGTCAGTCAGGCTCCTCCGAAGCCCCTCCCAGCGAGGCCTCGACTCCCGTGTCTGGCTTTGCATCACCCAATTTTAGCAAGAATCCTGTTAGCTCAGTTGGACGAGAGACCCCTGGCCCGCCATCACCGAGAACCCTGGTTTAGCCAGAACCCCGATGCAGTGATTTCCCATCCCCCACCTCACCTGCTCCTTGGCTGTCAATCCCTACCTTCCAGGCTGCATTGGGAATTCGGCCAGTTCTGTACTGAGGCCTTTTTTTGTCCCCATTGCAATGGTGCTGAACGAACCTGTCTCCATGGCTTTAACTGCTGTCCAGCTCTGGGCCTCTTGGGCAGCTCTGCAGAGCTCGGAACCTCCTTTGTGACACTGCTTGGCCTTTGAGGGGAAGCCGATGTCACCTAACGTGTGCCTCTTTGGCGTAACGATTATTTTGAGAAAAAATAGAGCAGAAATTGCCCTTTTGGGAGGGACGTTCGCACTGTTAAGGAAATCTCCCCCTGTACGTGTCTCTCTCTCTGTACCTGAACGGGGGTGGCTCTGGATCAGGAGAGACTCTTACTGGGGAGAAGCCCAGATTGAAATCCACGTAACCACCACACCCCGCTTTCTGCTCTTCTTCGTCACCCCCATAACTGGCTTCCCCCACATCCTTCTTCTTTTGTCTTTAGCTCAGGGAATTCTGAGGGACTGCGAAGCTCTGTGTCAGCAACGCGGGGCAAAGACCACATGTGTGTTTCTGATCGTGCCCTGGGTGCCGCACCAGGACGCCACAGACGGCGCAGCTGAAACACAGACTCTTCTCTCTGTTCTGGGGTTGTATCTGGTGAGGCCTCTCTCCCGGCTTGCAGACGGCCGTGTCCTCCCTGCATCCGCACGTGGTCTCCCCTCCTGTGCGCACGGGGAGATCTGTGGGGTGACAGCCGAGGGAACCCCCAGCAAAAGG
This sequence comes from Lagenorhynchus albirostris, assembly GCF_949774975.1. Lineage (NCBI taxonomy): Eukaryota > Metazoa > Chordata > Mammalia > Artiodactyla > Delphinidae > Lagenorhynchus > Lagenorhynchus albirostris. The sequence continues at coordinate 87,885,794 of NC_083109.1, forward strand.
CACAGGGGCTGTGATTTCTCTGCTTCATGAACCGGGGTTCACGCGAGTCCTCACGTGAGTCCTCCAGGGTTGGGCCCCGCCCACAAGCCCCAGCCTCCGGGCCAGGAGACCAGTGTCCCCTCCCTCCAGCAGGGCGTTGGCGGGCTGGCTCTCCCAGGCCACCCCTGGCTCAGCCCCTCCCTCGCCGTCCCCGTGGCCAGTCCAGCCGCCACTGTCCTGGCTCCTGCTGGGTAAACACGGTGCCCATGTGATGCCAGGCCTGTAGAGACTCTGGGGCGCACCTTCAGGGATCTCCACTCAGCTCCCCGGGAGCAGCTGCAGCAACAGCGGGACAGGCCACACCAAGGCCCACCTCAGGCCTTGCGTCAAGCCCCTCCTTCCAGCCCGGACGCCGGGCCACGCCTGGTTCTGGGACTCACTCTTTTGGAGGGCGGGTGGGCAAGCAGCTAAGCACCACGGAGTGAGGGACCCAGACCCCAGCGAGGCCCCAGCACACACTTGCTGAATCTTTATTGCACCTTTACCACATTGCAAACTCTTCCACGAAGATGCCGTGAAAGTAACCAGCTGCCCGGCCACATGACTGTGTCACACATGTGCACAGGCTTCCGAAGCAAGTCAGAAGGTGCCCCGAGGCAGCCTGGGCAGCCAGGTAACGATTGGTCCTTCACGTCGCCCGAAAGCTACACGGTGTTCATCTGTCGACGGGAGTCCGTGACAGCCTCAGGAGCCACCTGCAGCCCCAGACACCTCAGCCCCAGGCAGGGAGGAGAGTTTTTACTGTACGTTCGGTCCAGAGGGGGAGCCCTTCGCAGGGGCACTTGGCCCTGCCGGGTGGCCCTCCGTGTGACTTGCTGGGTGGTCGGGGTCTGCATAGATGTCTCTATTTATGTACATTTACACCAGGTATAAATACAAAATAGTAAGTAAAGGCTTCCTTTCCATACAAAAGGGTGGTGGGCCGCGGCCAGGCCGCCTCTGTCCACGGGGGCGGAGTGCGCTCCCGCCGGCCCGCCCTGGTCTGGAAAGTGAGGACACGCGTCCCCGGGCAGCCCGTCCGCTCCTGCGTTGGCCCGTGTGCCCCGGCAGCTGGCCTGGCCACGGCTCGCGGTCACTACCTCCCAGCAGAGGCTCTGTGCTCAGGGCTGAGGTCGTCCTCCACGACACCGGGCAGCCCGTTCTTCTCCACGCAGTCCCTGACCGCCTGCAGCACGACGCGCAGCCGCCGGTCCAGAGCCTCCAGGTGCGGCCGGTACAGGACGGGGGCCACGCGGTCCCTACGCAGGGACTCGGCCATCAGCAGACTCAGCTTGTACTCCTCCTTAGCCAGGAGCTGCAGCCGCAGGTACGTGGACCTCCTGATCCTGCGGGGAGAATGACGTCAGGCCGGCACCGGGAGGAAGAGCCTGGCCGTCGCTGCAGCCGCCCCGAGCGCGGTGCCGGCCCAGCCCCCGGCCCACTCCAGCCCCGGCCTCTCAGAAGCACGTGGTGAGGGTCCTGCCTCCAGGAGGGGCCCGGGTGGGCCCAGCGGTGTCCAACGGGCCCCGTTACTCCCGGCAGACAGTAGCGGGGAGGGAGGCAGCCCCGGCTTGGCCTGCTGGTTGTCTGGGCCAGGCGACACAGAGCTGACCCGGGGCCGAGCAGGTGTTTAGCCCCACAGCCTGTTTCCCCATCTGCTAAAGGAGGGGCCAGGCTGGGAGCCCCGAGAAAGGTGGCAGAGTGGGAGCCCGGGGCTTCGGTGTCTTCCGCTGCAAGGTGGGCTATTACGGTGACACGGAGCTGGGTCCCGGGAGGAGCTCTGGGAACTGCCGGGGTGGGGACAGGAAGGCTCGGCCTGATCTGCGGCCGCGGCTGCGGCAGCATCCGGCCTCCTGTGCAGTGACAGGGCCAGCCCAGGGGTGGGGCCCTCGGGGAGGGGCAGAGCCGCACCTGCAGCACTGCTGTAAAGGCACCAGGATGGAAAGCTCGTCATGGGAGTATTTTCCAAACCTGCGGGAAGAAGAACAGAGCTGTGGAGAGGCCACTCGCAGGGGGACACCATGCGCAGAGCCCAGGCACTGGGACGGGAGCATGAGAGCAGGCGGTGCCCGCGTGGGCCCTGCCTGGTGTTGCGGGGGCCTGGCCCCTGCTGTCCAGCCCCGGGTGCAGGGCCTGGGACGAGGCAGGTGCCTGAAAGCGGCCTGACCTTCTGGCCACTGGACTGAGCAGAGGTTCGAAGGGGTGAGTCCGGGCAGAATGAGCGGAGAAGGCTCGAGGGCGGGTCAGCCGGGAGTCTAGCTGCAGGGGCGTCTTCTACAGCTGGGAACGCGTGACCCACAGACGTAACTGCCCAGGTGCCCAGAGCTGATTCCCTGAGGCGTCTGAGAACTTGCAGCTCTGACCGCTGGAGTGGTCTGTCCCCTGCACACACACCCACTGCAGGCCTCAGTCTCCCCAGCTCACAGGCTCACAGGAGTCCTGGCCAGAACCCTGTGTCACATAGGGGGGCCTTTGGGGGCTGGGCCGTCCCTCCCCACAGAGCGCCTGCTCCCCCAGGTCTGGGTGGGGACACGGCCAGCCCTTCGCTGCGTCTGGAAGGACTCACCCTCTCCCATTGTCCAAGTGGATGATAAACGTTTTGTTCCCAAACTTCTCGAAGGTCTCGTAGTGATGGCGGTCCATGTTTCCTGTAGGGACAAGCCTGCTGGGAGCCTGTGTGCAGCTCAGAGGCGTCCCCTCCCTCCCCCGTCTGGCCTCCAAGCTGGCAGAACCGAGTACAAGCAGGACCACGGTGGCTGGATCTGTGTCAGGCGTTCCCAGGGCAGGCCGGTGGCCCCGGACATACCCATGAGGAAGTCGAAGATGGTCATGTCCATGACGTCCAGGATGCGGTGGCTGCTGTCGTAGGGGGGCGTCTGCTTCACCTCCTCGCAGTAGTCAGGGTCTACTTCCCACCTGCAGGGGAGCCGGCATGAGAAGGGCGGGCTCCCCTGTAGACAGGAGGACCCAACCAACCTCTGGGGCTGCCCAGCTCAGTACACTGGGTTCACGGGGCAGCAACAGGCACCGGGTGAGAAAAGGTGTCACCGCAGAACAGAGTGTGGGCAGATGATACCGACCAGCGGCGGGCTAAGGCTGCATTAACAGGAGCATGGGGCTGGGAGGTGATGGAGCTATAGCACGCGGATGCCACGTATTGGGGGGGCCTGGACAGCACACTTGCAAGGACGTCTCCGTGGCTGTAGGGACTGTGTCTCTCTTGCAAGAAGAGCAGAGGTCTGAAGCCTCGTCTTAACACGGACAGATCCCAGAGGCCAGTGAGCACCCAGTTCCCAAGTGAGGGGCCCTTTCTGATCATCTGCTCCCACACACTTGGCCCTGCCATTCCTCACACGGAGCTTGTTCCCTGCTGCAGGTCGGGCAGAAGCCAGCCCTCTGGAGACCCCGGGGAGTCAGGATCCTGGAGTCCCTGCCCAACGTGCGCCCAACTCACTCTGCCTTCTTGCGCTTGTGGTATGAGCGTCGCCAGGGGTTCCGCCAGGTCTTCCTCTTGGCCAGGGCCAGGTCAGGCAGAAAGGCGGCCAGCGAGCCCTCGATCTGGTCTGGCCGCCCGCACAGGGCGTGCTCCGTGGAGCAGTAGTAAGAGCACTCCCCGTAGAAGCAGATGTTGTTGGCTGTGGGTGGGGGACACGCAGGCAGTGGGGCCACTCGGGCAGCGTCCCCATGCCGGCCCCTCCCGGACATCCACCCCACCCTGGGCCAGCGTGTCTGCGCCACATCCAACTCGTCCCTCCCCTGGGCAGGGCTCACCCACACTCTCACGCCTGACATCAGCCGCCTGCTCCAACCCCGCATCACAGACCCTGGGGCCACACAGCTCGGGACTCAGAGCTCGGACCTGAACCCGAGCTCTTCCTCGTTACCCTCGAAACTAAGTCTGGAGTCTGTGGGGATTCTGTCCAGTGGCTTGAAAAAGGCCCTCATACCAAGAAAAAAAAGTGAGACTCAGCCGGCGGGGAGAGGCCTGCAAACCGTAAGCTAGTAAGCATCCAGTATTTGCACACAGAAGAGTTCTTACGTCTCAGTAATGAGAAGATGAACAGCCCCATCAATAAATGGGCAAAGGAGTTCGAAGGGTATTTCTCCAAAGAAAATATAGAAATGGCCAACAAGGACACGGAAAGATGCTCGACAGCGTTAGTCACCAGGGAAATGCAAACCAAGTCCACAGTTTCTCAACCAGGAGGATAGTTTTGATCAAAAGAACAGATAATAACTAGTGTGTTGAGGGTGTGGAGAAGTTGGGTCCCTAACACAGTGCTGGTGGGAATGTCAAATGGTGCAGCTGCTGCGAAAAACAGTCAGAAAGTTGGACCCAGAACTACCGCATGACCCGGCCATCCCACTCCCGGGCACACGCCCGACAGGAATGAAGACACATCCACACACACACTTGCACACAGACGTTCACAGCAGGCCACTCCGGCAGTCAGAGCGGAACCAACCCACGTGCTCGTCAAGGGATGGGCGGATAAACACAGTGCGGTTGATTCATGAAGTGGAACAGTATTAAACCACAGAAGGAATGAAGTGTAACACCTGCTACCACGTGGATGAACCGTGAGCATTACGCCCAGTGGATGAAGCCAGACACCGCTCACGTGAAACGCCGGGAACAGGCAAACCCACGGGGAGACAATGGCAGCTGTCGGGCAGAGCGGGGGTGACTTTGAATAGGGACGGGGTTTCTGCGGGGTGAGCAAATGTCCTGGAATCAGATAGTAGTGACTTGCACAGCACTGAGAATGTACTAAAAACCACTGAGCGGCACACTTCAAATGTTGGCTTGACGACGTGTGGATTATACCCCCACAGAGAAGAGTGATTTGAGAAGCATTGGGCGGGGAGCAGGCTGCAGCCACTCCTCAGTGCTGGGCGCGGTGGGTCTGTCCGTGCAGTTACCAACCGAACCATGTCCTCAGGGTCAACCACTTCCTTCCTTTGCTGGGGAAACAAACCCCGAGCCTGGGGTGTGCAGAAATACAGGGCCAGGGCCCCAGGCACCACTGCAGGCCCCCTTCCCTCCAGGGCCAGGGGTCCCCCCTTCTGCTGCACAGCCTGCCCGAGTGACACTTGTGACCTTCTCTGGCCACAGACAGCAGTCACACCCCCTGGAATGGAAGCGCAGGCTCGGCGGCTCCTCTGAACACGCAGAGTCCCAGGCAGGTCGGGACACGGGGATGGGAGACAGCTCCCTCACACCCCCTGCTTCCCCCGCCTCAGGATCTCGCAGCTGCTGCTGAGTCATGACTGTCAGGCGATCAAAGAAAGATCAGCCTGAGATCTCGTCTGTGGAGACACAGTTCAATCTCAGCCCATTGTCAGGAGGAAAATACTTTTCTGAGCCCTGGAATCGGTCCCTCTAACAGCCTAGACTGGCTTTAGATGGACTCATGTGAAAAGACAGGCAGTCCCTTGGGCCCACGGCCTCTTCTTCATCAGAGACCCAAATCCAGTCTCTAAAGGGACGTCCAGGGTGGGGCTCCGATAGCCCGTAGCCTGTAGCTTCTCAGCTGTGCAGCCTCGGGGGAGGCCCTTCACCTCTCTGTGCCTCGGTCTCCCCTGAACGGGGGCTGCAGCAGTTTTGAGGCTGAGTGTTAAACTTGTGACCCGAGGGAGGAGTGAGGGGCCGGTCATGGCAGTGCCCTGCGTGTGGAGAAGAGGGCGCTGGAGGAGGCAGTCCTGGCTCATCTTATAATGACACTCCAGACAGACAGCTGGGGGTGGCCGGGGCCAGATAGCCAGGAGGGCCTGCCTGCTCCAGCCCCAGAGGACTTGGATGAGATGCACTGCCTGTGCAGGGAGCCTCGTCTCTGCGAGGATCAGTGTCGATCAGAGGACCAACACCCGCCAGCCTGAGGGTCCCGGACGGTCCAGGTGCGCCGTTCTCTGAATGTTTCAGGGGTTTGCCGGCTGGAGGCTGCCAAGATGTCACGTGGGGCAGGGCTTCTGCGGGGGGGGGCGCTGAGGATGCCCGGGCGCAGTTCTGGGAACCCCTCTGGCCCTCAGTGGGACTCTGAGTGGGCACTGACCACAGTGTGTGGACAGAGGCCCAGTGACCACCCAGCCAGACCGCAGCCGGCATGGCAGGAAAAGAGCCGATTTAAAAGTGGGGCTGAGTGGCTGGGAGGGGGCAGGAGAGGCTCCTGGGGGGTTCACATGGGGTCCCTGTAGAAGCCCACAGAATTTGCGCAGGAGGACGCGGGCTGATCTCAGGATATGAGGCACGTCCATAGGAATCTGCCAGGAAAGCACGAGGAACGTGTTCCGTAGAAGACGTGGGCTCCAGCCGCTGGCCTCCGCGCAGCCCCACGGTGGCAGGCACTCGGCTGTCCCACAGTCCAACGTAGCCCTGCACCTCTGGCCGCACACTGCTGCCCCGGGCCTGCCGGCAGGAGGGCCGCCTCCACCTCTCACCCCGCGGGCTCCCTGCCCCCACTCAGGCCCCTGGAGGCGGAAGGGAGCTGGCGTGGATTAAAGTCTACAGGGAAGCTCGGCATCTATGGTGAGTTTGGCCTCCGATGGGTGCAGAAGTGCAAGCAGAGCCAGAGTGGTCCAAATGAATCCCGACAGATTTCATTTTCCAAGACGAGGTCAAAGCTGGCTGCTTAAGAGAAAAGCAAACCTCCCCCAGGGCTTTCAGGAAGAGGTCTGGCTGGCAGAGCAGGGCGGTGGGGACACAGACAGTCTGGTCAGAGAGGTGGGTGTCAGGAGCGGCAGACCAAGCTGAGCCTGCGGCCAGCTGCTCCGAGGACAGCGTTCAGGAGTGCGACCCAGGTGGGGAGCTCGGGCGCCAAGCAGGATTCTCGGAGAAACCCGCGGGGCCTGGGAGAGCAGCTGGGAGCTGGGAACCCGAGTGGGTCCAGCTGTCGGAACCGACCAGTCAGAGTGACGGCTCTGCTCAGGGTGAGGACGGGTGTCAGCATGAGGCTGTGTACTTGGGGACAACCAGGGAGACCGACAGTCATGATTCGTGTGGAGGACAGGGTGGGACGCCAGCATCTCAGCTCATCTGCTTAGGCTAACAGCTGACTCCATCTTCTGGTTGTAGAAAGGACTCCCCACTCAAAGCCCAGGCTAAGGCTGCCTTTCCCCAGGAGAACACGGAGCGGGCATCAACTCGGAGGCCCCTCTGCCCCAGAGGAAGTGGAATCCAGCGCAGAAACCCCTTGATTTGTGTCCCTTTCTCAAGATTTCAAACTTCAATCCCTCCCTTTCCTTGTGGCAGGTTACATCATCCCTTCCGCTCAGGGCCCTCAACTGTCGGGGCAGAGCTCAGAAATGAAAGAGAAAATGCGGGGACAGGCAACAGTGTGGGTGACTCTCAAAATAACCACGTCGAGGGAAAGACAAAGAACAGGCCCAAGGCCGCCCAGCCTCCACTGTCAGAAGCAACCCAATGCACAGATGGAAGGTGGCCCCAGGCCGTCTGGGGGGACGCAGGGGCGGGAGGGGACTCTGGGGGACGGACACGGTCACCATCTTGACCGTGGGGATAGTTCAGACTCCAAATGTCAGTTAAACCATTTAAAAATGGGGATGTGGAAACGATGGGCCACCCCAGGGCCTGAGTGAGGAATCCCACGCAGGTGCTCGGCGAGGCTGGGGCGCCTGCCGCTGTGGCTGCGTGACCTGAACCTTCCCACCTGTGCCATGACAGAGGCAGGGGCACACGCCCCCGGACGGGCCTGTCCCACCCATCCACGCGGCTCGGGCACAGGCAAGGCGACCCCGGAAAGCCCTCAAAGACCCCTCCCGACGCACAGGCTCTCACTTTGCCCTTTGGTTTCTGGTCACATGGGTGAGACACTGACACAAAAGGGAATGAGAACCCTCCTGCCTCGGGCGGGTGGGTGGGTTTCTGCCCTACTTTCCTCTCTTTACGGGCTCTGAGAGGAGGAGCCAGACGAGGCTCTCGGTGAGCAACGGATGACAAACATGGAGCTTCATGAAATTAAGGACGTGTGGCCTCAGTTCTGATGAATTTGTGAATGCAGCTGAGAAGCGTGCCGAGTATGTCAATCTGAACGTCAGTCTGCAAGAAAGGAGTTTCTAGGCTGGGCTTTTATTCGCCAGCAGGTCTTCAGACACAGACAATCCAGGGCTTATGTGGCTTCTGTTGGCATGAACTAACTGGGGTGGGTGCCAGGCATGGCGGAGGCATTCCTGCAGGGGAGCTGGGGGCGAGGTCCACTCTCTGTGGATCTCGGTGTCCCAGCTGGGTCACTCCACTCTGCTTTGCCAGCATCACTGGGACAACTCAAAATGTTCCAAGATGAAATACAAGAGAGTTCTCCATGGCTCAAGCCTAGTGAGCGTGGGCGCCTGGAACAGCTCAGCGCAGGGCCTGGCGCAAAGGAAGTGCTTGGGAAAGGGATGGGCGGATCGTGGAGGCCCAAGTACCACAACTGAAACAGGCTGGGGCAGGTAACTCAGCAGAGCGTGACTTACGTTTATGTGTGCACTTAAGGTTTATAATATGAAGTCTTGAAGGTTTTCATAAATGTCAGCACCTCCTGGTACATGGAGCGTGCAGGGTACCCGAGTGCAAGGGGAACCAGGGTCAACCCTCCAGGGGACCAGGTGAAGTCGCTGCTCCCCGCCGGCACTTGGTGGAGGAGGGGGCGCAGCACGGCCCCTGCCACTATGGGAGGGTCTTGCTGGGGTGTTTTAAATCTGGGGGAGTCCAAAGGACGGAGTTCCCCTCTGGCCGGACCACCTGGAGGAGAACCCCGAAGAGGTGACGAATTTCCTTTTGCCTTTGGTAGAAACAACATCTATGCCAGCCCGGGGGGCGGAGTCAGGAACGATCAAGACTTTTAGACTTAGGGTGTGTGGCACGCGGTGCAGGGGCAGGTTACCTGGGGAATGAGGTTACCTGGGGAAATGAAGAAGGTTCTCCACAGCTTCTTGTCCCGCGTGACGTCCCGGATCTCCTTGGTCATGTTGACCATCCTACCAGCCACGGGAGGGACCCGGCGGAAGTCCAGGATCCTGGCAGAAGGACAGGGAAAGGAGTCCTCACCTCCGTACCCTCCAGCCACTCCCACCGGAGCTGAGTGGACACCTCACTCTCCTCCGTTAGGCCCAGACCCCTCACGTCGGCTGCCCACCCTCCTCCCCAGCAGCAAGGGGCCTGTGAGGCCACAAAGAATTTGCATTCTGCTGGCAGAGCTGCCCTGAAACAGGTGATCACAGAGGGAAGGGGCCCAGTTTTGCGAGACTCATGACCTTTGGTCTTGCCAGAGAGGCTGATGCCCTGTGAGTGTCCTCTTTTCTCCCCTTTATTCCCGACGGCCGGCTCTCTACCCCGGGTCACCTGGGCAACTCCTGTCGGCCAGGCACACAGCAGGGCACGGCCATGGGGTGACAATGCCACGAGGGTGCCGGCGGGAGGGCTCACCTGTCCAGGTGGAAGGCAGCGATCTCTGCATTGTGCCTCTCGTAATCGGAGAAATAGAAGAAGTCAGGGGGTGTCTCCTGCTCCCTCATTTGCCTGGAGAAAATGGAACAAAACAGAAGTTTATCAAAGAGAAGTCGTCCCAGTGGAAGGGGGCGTGTGGCTCGTACCAACTCCGGGGAGCTGACTGTCGAATTCCCAAGGATTCTGGGAACAAGTCGTTAAATGTAGTCATTGTTAAAAATTAAATTATATAGGGAATTCCCCGGTGGTCCAATGGTTAGGACTCCAAGCTTTCACTGCCGAGGGTGCGGGTTCAATCTCTGGTTGGGGAAGTAAGATCCCACAAGGTGTGTGGCACAGCCAAAAAAAAAATAAAAAATAAATAAAATTATATAAACCTACAGCTAAATAAGTTGCATTTAAGAATAACCACTTAGGGCTTCCCTGGTGGTGCAGTGGTTGAGAGTCCGCCTGCCGATGCAGGGGACGCAGGTTCGTGCCCCGGTCTGGGAAGATCCCACGTGCCGCGGAGCGGCTAGGCCCGTGAACCATGGCCGCTGAGCCTGTGCGTCCGGAGCCTGTGCTCCACAACGGGAGAGGCCGCAGCAGTGAGAGGCCCGCGTACCGCAAAAAAATAAATAAATAAAACAACCACTTAGATCTCACGATGTCCCAGCTATTTCCTGAGCTGAGGCTGCTCCTCTTGTCTGCAGGTGGAAACCCGTGCTGGGACACCTGTTCCCAGCCCACCTCTGCGACCTCGTGCTGGGAGCCTGCAGCCTGGAAGTGTCTGCACTGCGGAAATCGGCAGATTCTGCCCATCAGGCTTTAATAACCACAGGGGCTGGTTATTAAATGATGAGCAACACCCCCCACCACCGCCCACCATATGCAGATTCTCGTGAGAGGCTGCTGGTGAGGATGGCCAGGCAGCAGAGGACCCGTCCTGAGCAAGTGACTTCCCCGGGTGTGAGCCGGGGCCCGGGTCAGGTTGTGCAAACTGACCCCAGCCTGCTGTCGCTGCCCGGCCGCTGCCTGCACAGAGGGCTCCCCGGGGGTGTGCAGGAGGCCACGTGCAGGACTCTGCTGAAGGGTGGACGTCACCCTTGCAGACATCAGTGCTTAGCAGGCGGCTGGGGGCAAACACGGTGAGGGCCAGGCTTTGACCTCACATTTTGGGGCGTTTGCCCACTGTCCAAAGTCATGTGGGAGCAAACACACTCCCTGCATGAGATCCAGGTCCGTTCCGTGCCCTGCCTCCACCGCTGGGGACAATTTCCCCAGGAGGCCACCTGGCGGCACCCAGGGAGGAAACCCAACCTTCAGCCTAATAAGAATTTACCAAATGCCAGCGATCTTCTCTGAGCTGGGAAACAGGTCGGGTGAGAGTCAAGGGCCTCCCATGGTCTGGCCCACACCGCCCACTCAAGGCGGAGGCTGTCCAGTACAGGCGTGAATGCGCCAGCGACAGGAGACTCACCACATTTCCCCAGGTAACTCTCCCAGCCTGGCTTCCCTGAGTCCTCACTCCCCAAAATGCAGCTCGAGTTGGCCAGAGACCGCCTGACCCCGAGCATCTGGACCCAACCGCCAGCCGACATCACTGCTAAGCACACAGGCACACGCACAGGTATTGAGTACTGGAGAGCCACCCTCAGGAAACTGAGGCCACGCAGGGAGGACCAGACCCAGGCCTCAGTCCAGTGGGCTGCACATCCACTGGAGGTTCCCTCGCCCCCTGTGCTCTCAGAGCTCCTGACGGGACTCGCCCCTTTCCCCGTGCTTCCCCAAATGTCACCTGAATCAGCCTTTCCAGAACCAGCCTGTGACTCTGGGAACAGACCAGTGCTCACGATTCCAGCTGGTGTAACTCTGGCCTGGGCAGGACTCTGACTGGGGACCACCCTGGCCTTGCACCAGTCCCTTTGTGAGCCACTTAGGGATACCCTGCAGACGGCTGCTGGTGACCAAGGCACAGGCCACCTAGTCACCCGGCTGAGCTGGAGGTGGCTGGCGTGCATTTCCCAGTCACAGACCCTGCAGGGGGCTGGCACCCAGGGTGGGGACTGCTCGGCACCTGGGAGGAGGGAAGGCCACGCTGGCCAGGGCTCCTGAGACATAAGGAAACCAAGTTCAGGCTTCCTGGTGGGATCTCCTGACTTTTAAATGCTGGCAAGTAAATTTCCTTTTTTAAAAAACACTGTGGGTCGAATTAAATATGTGCGCCTCCCTCACTGGAAGCCACCCATGCCCTGGTCTGCAGCGGCTGGAGGACTGGGCATTTCTGAGACTGAAGGTGGTGGCTGACTTAACTGAGAATCCCGGGCTGAGCCTAGCACTGTCTACACAACACTGGTTCTACGGACTTTGACGTTTAAACTGGAAAAGAGCTGGTGCAGATTTAAGTCAGATTTCTTCCCTGCAGACCCCAGAACAGCCCTCCCCGCAAGGCAGCGTCTCCCAATTGCACAGCCTGCAAACCCCACCCCATACATCCCCGGCCTTTTATTTTTTCAGTCTGTCGTGGAATTAAGAATTATTTTCGTTGTAAAATACATCAGAACTCACCACCAGCTCCTGGGGCAGAGCCCCTCAAAGAGAGCCCTACAAAAGTGTATGAAGCTGTGGGCCCTCAGAGTCCCCGGGGCCATGCCCGGGGCTGGCGGCACAGCTTTCGCCTGTGCTGCCGGAGGATCGGCCATTCTCGCCCCACCCAGGGGCTCCGGGTCACCGACTCTGCTTCTCAGCGTGGCCTGCACTGCCCTCCCCAGCCCAGCAGGACTCTCCTCGGTGATGGACATGCTCTACACCTCACAGGCACACCCAGATGTTGGACACAGGACCCGACTTTCACATTTTATTTTAATTAACTTACACATAAACGGGCACATGTGGCTGGTGGCTACTGTCCTGGACAGTGCAGATCTAGAGGACGGCCTTTCTGAGGCCTCTCTGCTCCCTCCGACTGTCCCCCTCTGCCCGTATACCCTCACGCCTGGGTCCTCCTCTGCCCTCTGTCTCCCAGGCTCTGCCTCTCCACTCAGCTCATGGCTCCCCTGACCCAACAGGGCTCTCTGTCTGCCCCCCCAGTGGACCTTCCTTCTTCCACTTTCTCGGCCAGGCCATCATCACCATCACCAGTGCTTCAGCCTTTGTTCCCTCTCCCTCACCCTGACCCACCCCTCTGAGCAGGTCACACACGTGGAATGCAGGTGGCTCTGAGCCCTGCTGCTCTGGGAAAAGCCCAGCCACTTCCTGAAGGCACTGTGACCAGGCTCCGGAACAGTTCCTGGTACCTTCCCATCTCCCGCCTTGGGGTTTTCCGGTGACCTCTGTCCCCGGGCCATTCACAGGAAGGCAGCTCTGCTCACCTCCTGGCGTCCTTACCAGCCAGTTCACGGCTGGGAGAACTCAGGGAGTCTTGGAGTTTCCATTTATCTGCTGTGGGGAGGATGCTGGCCCATCTCAGGGCACAGGTGCTGAGCAAGGGATAACCTGGGAGCGTCTGTGGGATGCCAGGGGCCAGCGGCACCGGTCCCACTGTAGAGACTGGGATTTCTTTCCTTGCACTGAGTAGGGAGCAGGTGGACCATGGTCCCCTCCATGGGGGGCCGGCCACCTTCCTGCCACTTCCTGGGCTGCACTGGGAAACAGCAGGTACTTTGGAAAACTACTGAACCCAAAGCACCAGGCAGGAGACTGGACTTGGCTGAGCCGGGTCACCTGGCAGCCTCTCCTTCCTCCAGGTGTCCCGGCGGAAGGTGTGCTCAGGTGCAGGAGGGCAGGTGTGGGGTGCGGCCCGCCCCAGGCTTCTTCCTGGGAGGGGGGCATGGAGATGTGAAAAGGAGACGCTATGGGACCCTCTGGAGCTGGCTGAGCACCCAGGGCTCGCCCTGACGAGGGGCGGAGAGCCCAGGGGCCAGGGACCAGCATTTCCTGGAAGGGCACCTGCAGCCCAGGAGTCACGGCCCTCCCCCACCCTGGCCTCGGGACTGCAAGGCAGGGAAATGAAAAGGTGTTAAGGCTGATGACTTCCTGGTCAAACAGCAGCTGAGGAACGAGGCAAACCACGGATTCAGGCGTCTGTTGAAGTGAAAGATGGCCTTGGCAACGGCGACTGGGGTTGAAAAGGGAAGAAAGGTAGAAACTGGTGGAAGTGGGAAGGGCCAGGGTCCGAGGAAGGTTCGGGTCCGCTCCTCCTGTCAGGAAGGCCCTGGAACTTCACACTCCACCTGGCTCAGACAGTCAGATGGAGCCCCAAGGCCACCAGAAAGCAGGCCCTGGAGGGCGGTCCCTGATACCCTCAAAGCCCAGACCTGCTAAACCCTAGTGAGAGGCTGCTTGGGACCAGTTCTCGGGGCCTCCTGCATGTCCCTCTCTCCTTCCTCTCCAGAGCTGACCACACCCAAACCCCCTTCCTTTAGAGGGACTTCCCTTAGCTCGGAAGGAAGCACAATACTACGTGATAGTGGTTATTCATACTAAAGTGAGAATGACTGCTATGTTGACCTCTCCCAGGAAGTCTGTGATCTAAATCCCCAGAATCTGTGAATACGGCTACCTTAAATGGCAAGAGGAACTTTGCAGATGTGATTTAGTTAAGGATCTTGAGATGAGGAGATGATCCTGGATTATCTGCATGGGCCCTATGTCATCAAAAGGGTCCTTATTAGAGGGAAGCACAGGGAGATCTGAAGCCAGAAGAGGCTACACTGGCGGCCCTGAAGATGGAGGCTTGGGGCGGGGGGGAATCTGTTTCCTTCTCTAGCTTCTAGAGGCGCCTGCATTCCTCGGCAGAAAGCCAACTCCAGAGCCTCCAGAAGCCCACAGCCCACAGATCCATTTTAGATTTCGGACCTCCAGGACCGTAAGAGACCAAGCTTGTGTTGCTTTAAGCCACTAAATTTGTGGTAAGTTTTTACCACAGGAACAGGGAAGGCGTATGGAATCTCTGGCAACACGAAAGCAGCACAAAGGACACAGTGATTTAGCAACCTTGGAGAGGTTGTGAAATTCCGTCTATTTCCTCCAGACCTGGTCACGCTGAAATGCATTACACTTTTAAGAAGTGACGCAGAACGTTTTGAGAGAAGCACCTCTGTTTTCACATAAGCTGAGGGGGCAGAATCCGACGCGCATCGTGGGCCCTCCCTGGGCTGCACGATTTGTGCTTGGGGCGCCCCTCAAGGCTCTGATCTTTGCCCCTGTTTTGATGACACAGACGTCTGAGGTTGGGAAAGGGCGAGTGACGTCTGCAGAGCCACATGGCTGGAAATGGCCGGCCCTGGGTCAGGACCCGGGTGTCTGACCCAGTCCTAGGCTCTTTCTTTAGGCCCCAAAGTCAGACATGGCTCCGGGTGTGGGTCTCGAAAACCTGCCTTTCCTCTGGGATCAGAACCGCCTCTGGGCACAGCGAGGCCGGAAGACGCTGGCTGCCAGCCGCCAGGTCAGGTGCCTAGGCTCACAGGGGACAAGGGGCTGCAGCCCCAGAGGTTCGGCTGCAAGAACCGTCCCCATGTCCCCAAGAAAGGTCCTGGTTCCTGGTGGGAGGAAGGGCCCACCAGTGCGTCCAGTTCCTGCCAGACGCTTGGCCCAGCTCCCAGCAGGTCTGCACCACTGCACCCCTCTTAACAGCTGTCAGACCCCTTGTCCCTCCCACAGACCAACAGCCTCCCTGCTGACCTCACTGCTACTGCCAACATCTCAGCATTCTTTCACTTGTGGGAAAACAGAAAACTTTTGCTCTGATTGAAAGCAGAGTAAGTTGGCAGCTTATGACCAAACCCACGAAGGGATAAAAGCCAACATTTATCCAGCTCTTACTCTGAGCTGAGCGCCCTGCTAAGCGCTTTCCGCGCGTTCACTCTCTGCGTCCTCACGACCCCTGTGAAGTGTCCCCGTCCTACAGACAAGGACACAGCCAGTGAGAGGTTTCAGCTCACCAACAGAGGGGGGTCCCGATACAGGGCCCAGCGCTGAGGTCCAATGCCCTGCGTTAGTCCAAGGGGACCCCCGGATTGAGATGGGGGGACTGGGGTGGGGAGTGGGCTGGACCATATTCTCTTCACTGGACACCTGGGGAGGACAACTGGTGGGGAAGGGTCTGCTCACACAGGCCTGCCCGGGCTGCCACCCTCTCCAGGCTGACGGAGCAGGTGCGCCCTTGGTGCCTCTGTGAAGTGGGGCAGGCAAGACGGCTCAGGGGTGACGCCGCCAGGGGGAGCAGAGCCCCGCCGTGCCCCTGCTGCTGGCTGCCCCACCAACCCGTGCCAAGTTGCACACGGCGAGCCAAGGCCAGTTGAACGGGGATGCGGGAGCCAGGAGAGAGAACGGCAAACCGTTGGGTGAAACTTTGGAAAAAGGGCAACGGTGCAATTTGCCCAGGGCACACACAGCCGTCACAAGGCTTTTCCGTGTCCTTGTCAGAGCTAAGGGCCCCCGAGATCCCTGAGCCCAGATGGGAAACTGAGGCCCAGAGAGAGGTGGGCCACACATACACCTCTTGTGTGTCGTGCAGAAGGACCGGCATCCCAGGCCCAGCAAGAGAGGCAGAACGAACGAGAGTGTCTCCAAGGCCACGTGAGAATCGCGAAAGGCACCCCTTCAGGTGCCACTGCAGGTACCCGCTCGGCCCCGGAGATGCTCACAGACGGACGGCGGTGCTCCTGGGGGTCCTCCCCTGGGTCCCCGTGCACCCAGCCTCCTCTGACCCTCTTCTATCCATTATTCAGTAAGCTACTGATGACAGCAAACCCTCCTGTAGAACTTTCTAGCACCTGGCTCTGCTGTCAACGCTCCACTCACACTGAGGCACGCAGGTCAGGACTCTGGGAGGCAGGCAGTGTGACTAGACCCATCTCACAGGTGAGGCACTGTAGCCGGGTCACGTGCTGGGAAGCGGCAAAGCCGGGCGAGGCACGTGGACCGGAGATCCTGGCGGCGTCTGTATCCCCAACGCCTCCTCCTAGTTCCAGGAGCTGGGGGCCCAGGAGGCGCGTGGATGGGTGTCCTGCAGCTGCTGTAACAGATGCCCACAGACGTGCTTCACACAACAGGAGTTCACCCCTCACGGTTCTGAGGACCGGGGTCCAAAATCAGGGCGTGGGCGGGTCACACTCCCCCCAGGGGCTCCGGGGGTGGTGGGTCCCTCCAGCCTCTTCCAGCTTCCTCAGCCTCAGCTCTGCCTCCATCACCATATCCCTCCTTTCTCTGTGTCCAAATCAAGGACACACGTGACTGCATTTCGGGCCCATCCAGGGGTCCAAGGTGACCACCTCGCCCCAAGATCCTGACTCCATCACTTCTGCAAAGACCCTTGTCCTAACCCGGTGGCCTGATGTCCTGGGGGCAGAGGCCACCGCAGGGACGAGGCTCTGGCTCCCGTCCCCGGGCCAACCTCAGGGGCAAAACACCCAACGAGACAGACGCTTGCTCGTTCCTCCAAAACGCGCAGTGGATCCGGTCACCCGGCGCAGGCGAGGAGGCAGAAATCAGCCTTTCTTTCTCGGACAATCTTCCCATCACTCACACGGCAGCAAGCGAGCACCTTGTCATTAAGGAGATATACTAAGCTGTTTAGTATCAGGTTTTCGGCTGGTAGACATTCTGGAAGGGAGAGGAGGCCGCCCCCTGGCAGTTACCTCGGCGAGACCTTTCCGTCAGTATCTCCTGCCAGTTGTGGCAACGCTTGTCCTGGCCCCTGCGGGGGTGGGGATCTGTTTGGTAAAACACGCTCTTCCTATTGAGAACCTCCAGCACCTGTTGTCCACTCCTACCAACCTATTTTCTTTGGGGGGAGGATTTCCCTGAAGGCTATGGGCCTCATAATGACCACACCCAGGGACGGGTTCCCCCAGCATCTTGTTACTCGCCCACAGACCTGCCCATGCCTCGACCGGCCACGCCGTGAGCCACAGCCAGAGCATCAGGACCAGTCAGCGATTTGCCACCATCAGGTGATCACGAGGGGCCTTCACACCCGCTGACACCCTCCCCTTGGGTCTCCAAGAGACATGGTGACAGCTCTTCAAAGTAGGACACAGGGGACAAGTTGCTCACTTATGGTTGGGTGGAAAAATTAACACAGAAGAGACTCAAACCTCTTATGGTCAATTTCATGAAAACCAATTAAAAAACAATTCAAAGATCTGTAACTGCAAAGAAAGTCTGAAGTCGTTTCCATTTAAAAATAATTGCAGTGACTCAGACTTGCGTTCCAAAGCAAAGGGTCGGGGCGGGGTGGGGGGTGGGGGGGGAAGAGATTTGCTTGAAAGTTTAAGATCTATTGTGTTTTAAATACTTTTCTGTCTGCTCATCTGGAATTTGGGGACGTGACTAAGGAATGACATTAGAGTGCAAATGAATGCTCTGTCCCTGGCAACCATGAACACAGGCCCCTAGTTCTTCTTTCCGTACTTAAGCCTCCGTTGCTCATCTTTTTATTCAAGGTAAAAAAAGATGCTCAAATCTACTAAACCGTGTATTAAATATTTAGCACCAAGGCTACTGCTGTGATGTTGTTTTTCCTGCTGAAGGAAAAACAAAGTCAATCCCGAGCGTAGGGTCGATTCCAGCTTATTTTCGAGGCTTTTTAAGGAGATGTCAGGTCTGCAAAATTTCCTTTTACGGTGTAAAACACAACCAGCTGACCAAACTGCTCTTGAGATGCCCGACTCGGTTTCTTCTCTGGCATGTGGGAATGAAGACCAGAGTTTCCTTCCTTCTTCTCACCTTCTGCCCCTTTCACGATAGCCCAGTGACGGCCCCCAGAGACCCTAACACCAGGGAGAATCTCCACGCTGCCGCTCAGGAGGATGTTTTCGGAAAAAATGACTTGCTTGCATTGATTTGAGCAAAGGGGATAATCTTTTCCAGAAGCTTCCAAGGAAACATTTGTCATGGTCAGCTGGGGCGGGCGTCCTGACGAGGCTGGGGGGACCGGGAGATGGCACAGCCCCCCACCTGCTCGACAGCGGCCAGAACTGCGCCCTCTGCAGGTTGTACTAACTTCTTACCTTTACCCACTTCCCTGCCTGCCTCCAGTAGTTTCCTTTTTCTTTTCTTTCGTCAAGCAAAGGAATCCCAGCTGCAGGAACAGCCGTGGTCGCCCAAGTCAGGGAGCTGTGGCCGCTGGTGAAACAGCAGGGTGTTTCGGGAGCCTCAGTGGCTGTGCCCTGGCCACTCGAGCCCATGCACAGTGGCGGCCCAGCATAACAGCCAGGCCAGCCACAGGGAGCCACCCGGGAACCTGGGGCGGGTAGTCCCCTTGGCCACGACGCTGGCCTCGCAGCTTTGCGGGCAGCCATTCCCTCCCTGGGCCTCTGGGTCCTGTCTGAACGGGCTAGGATGACGAGCCCCCGGGGCTGCAGTAGGGACCAACTCAATGAATCCTCCCGGCGCTCTAGCATGCCAGCGCCCAGGGCACGTGGGAGGCGGTGGTGCTGCGCTGCCTCGGACCCTTGGGAGCCTCTGACTGGGCAGCATCAGGCCAGCCCTTCCTGGGGGCCTAGGAGCTCAGCTGGTCGGGGCAACCATGTCCTCCACATGGGGACACGGGGACGCTTGGACCCCGGGGAGAAGGCTTGCAGTGGACCCTGGAAGCGAAGCAAAGATTGGAGCGGGAGAAGCCCCTTCTCCAGAGACCCTTCCCCGAGGCCCGGCACCATGCTCCTCAGGCAACAACCCCCCACGTCTCAGGTGAGCCCCTCTGTCCCCCAGAGTCTTCTCCTGCCCTCTCGAAGGTGGACAGCTGACTCCCCAGTGTGCTGTCGGGCAGAGAGCCCAGGGTGGCCGTGCAGGCTCAGCTGGGGTCCTGGCTGCTCTGCCCCGAGCCTCCACTGGGCCAACAGCTCTGCTCTGCTGCTGACAAGCTCGGGAGAGTCTCTCAAAAGCCTGTAATGGGTTGTTACTCGTTTTTCAATTAATAAAGTCCACGGCTTTCTGACTATAAAAATAACCCATGAAATTGGAGACAACCTAAGTGCCCTACAACTGGGGGCCTGTAAGGCGATCAACCACGTGAGACATGGTGTCTGTTCATCACTCCCAGTGGCACGGGGAGGGCGCCGTGGAGACACACCAAAGACCAAGGACTGGACCTGGAATAGCTGCTGGAGAGCCCCCTGCACGCTCAGACCCTCACAGGCCAACCGCAGGACCCCCGTCACAGGGCCTGTGCTGGCCGAGGAGACCCCCTGGGCCTGGTGCACTGGGCTCTGCAGCTCTGGACGTTTTCTGTTCGCACCACCCGCAGAGGCCAGGATGGCCCTCAGAGGTCCCGCTCCTTCCTGCAGGGGCCACGTGGGGACACCAGGTGCTGCTCTGAGCCCGCGGGAGCCCCGCACAGCGTCCCTGCCGGGCTGTACACGTTAACTGCAGGAGTTTGGCGCCCGAAGCTCCCCTGAGTCCACTAGGCCCTGTGCGTATTGGAGACATAGATGGTCACACCCAGGGCTCAGTGGGAGTCAACTGAGGTTGTGGACAAACTGCAGGGCACTGGGCAGCCCCGGATATGGGGCGCAGGTGGGGCCCTCCCCCAAGGTAAGTGCAGGAAGGGGACTCTGGGCGCCAGCAACCAGCTGAGGTGAAGAGACCAGGCCAGCGGGGTGCAGAGCTCCAGAACGACCCGGCGACCCCATCTGCACTTAAATCCCACAGTGGCTCAGAGAGGGAACGGCCAGCCCAGCTGCCCTGCTGTGTTCCTAGTGTGGCCCCTGTCACCGGCAAGGACGCCGAGGCCCAGGGGAGCTCAGGGCCCACAGGAGGTGGCACCTGCCTCTCTCAGCAAAGGAGGCAGCTCTGTGGCTCACAGCCCAGCCCCGCTGTACAGGATCCATACGGCATGTCTGACGGGAGCATCGAAAGAGATTAAATATAGGAGAGGCGCTGTCTGACTCATATATAAATTGGTCCCGGAGACCAACACGCAGTACAGGGTCATGGACAACAAAACTGCATTTTACACGTCAATCTGGGATAGCCGCTCAGCATGCAAGGCCGTAGCGGCACCTGTGCTGCAGTAACAACGTGGCCATGGCTCCCGCTCTGGCAGCCAGGAGCCTCTTTAAATCCTCTCCTCGTAAAAGTGATGAGTGCAAATAGCGTGCAATGGTTTCATGCTTTGATAACGAAGCACCGAGCCCCAGGTCCACGGACGCGGTGGCCACGTGGGGACCACGGAGAACGCCACCGTAGACCCTCTGCCTGCCAGCCCTGGAGGGAGGGGGGAGGGAGGAGGTGTCAGGGGAGAGCCAGCCCCTCCAGTCGCCTCCCACATAACTGTTCCAGGGACAGATAACCTCACAGAGTCAAGCCCCTTGCGACTCCTGCCCTGTGTTGCCCCAGAGAAGCTCGCCCCACGAGGTTGTAGCAAGTGGGCTCCCCCGGGCCTGTGCTCACGACAGCTGGATGCGGTCCTAGTGAGGAGGCGCCCCAGCGAGGGGCAGGGCCTGCTCAGGGCCAGGCGGTGGGTCTGGACCACCGTGTCACTAACCCAGAGGCAGTGCAAGCACTGGGAAGACAGCCGAGAGGGCGCCCGTCTGAGCGCCGCACCCCGCTGGACGCACTGGTCATCGGGAGGCCCTGGCGGGGCCTGGAGGGCAGGCGGTTCAGTGAGGCTGCCCGCTCGCGCCCCTGGGCCCCAGCGCGGGCCTGAGCAGGGCTCAGCAGGCTGAGGTGCAAGTCACCAGGGGAGGCCCTGCCCTCCAGCACTTCCTGTTCTCAGGACCGCGCTGCTCCCGGCAGGCCAGGCTGGGGGTGGGGGGCAGCTCGCGTTTCTGCGGTGAGAAGGGCTGGCTGGCCAGAAGGGGTTTCTGCAGCTGCCTCTGCGTGTGCACCTCGGCTACAAGGAGCTCCTGGGCCTCAAAGAGCTGCTCAGGGATGGTTTCTCCGGGAGATGCGCGCAGGCGCACACACACACACACACACCCCTGTTCTTTGCAAAAGTAATGCAGGTACTTAGAGCCTCTTCACATGCGATGCCTCTGGGAGGGGTGGGCAGCATGGGCGCCTCCCCAGCAGAGACCCCGGGTCCAGGGTCCCCGGACGGCCGAGCCTCGGCCTGACGGTGCCTGAGAGGCCTGGGACCTGACGTCCAAGACACTGGAACCAAGCCCTGGCCGGCCTCCCACGCCCGATTCACGTTTAAACCCCCTGAGCCTCAATTTCCTCCTCCTTGAAGGAGGGCTGGTGATAAAATTAAAACAGGACGTGTCAGCTACAGGGGCACTGGCTTCGCCGGCCAGAGTGGAGGCTGTCAAACCCTAACAGACCTGAGAAGGTGAGGGAACGGGTCTCACTGGCGTGGACAGCGCGGCCGAGCGTGGTAGCCTCAGGGAGACCAGCCGTGGCACGAACAAGGAGCGCGCGGTGGGCACAGGTGGCCATGTGTCCCTGCAGGGCGGGCAGCAGCCCCCGGACGGACGTGCAGACACAGGCCCCTCCGCCCGCAAAGCCACACACGCGGCTGTCCCTCCAGACCAAGGCTCCCGGAGCAGGACAGAGGGGAGCTGCTGCCCGCAAACAAAGGGAGTGAGGCCCCAGGGGCCAGAAGTGGGGTTAGGCCTGGCCTGGTCCAGAGGCACAGGGCATTCACGGCCTGCGACCTGTCCAGGCTCCGTGTACGGCCATCACAGACACTGGCATCAAGCCTGGGTGCCACACCCTGCCCTGGAATGAGCTGCTGGAGTGTAGACCACAGGATGGCTGCCCTGGACAGCGGCTCTACTGAAGCCAAGCTGAACAGAGCCCGACCCTGCCGCCCAGCACTGCGCTCCCGGCACCGCCCTGCCCCCAGACGAGCCCTCAGAAGTACGAGAGCCATCAGGGCAGCTCCACTAACAACATTCTTTAACTGAAACCGCCCACAAGTCCGTCAACAGGAGAGGGATGAAGAAACCGGAGGTTTTCACACAATGGAACGTGACTTGGCCACGAGGACGAGCCACGGGAGAGGCATCTCTCAGACGCGCGGGCAGCATGGGTGGGGGCAGGGGGGCGGGGATGCACTCGCTGGGAAACGGGGTGGGGGGGGCGGGCAGGGGCCACCCTGGGAGGAGGAAACTGCAGCGGCCACAGGGGTCTGGGCGCTGTCAGTTGGTCCTGACCTGGTGCTGGTTACCTGGTCACCTGGTTACTGGCGCGTGTTGTAAACACCCGCTTACCATCTGTGTGCATTTCCATATGAACGTTCCAACTCAACAGAAACGTGCATTTTAAGAAGGCGGGAAAGTGGGGAATTACAAGTGCCGGTAAAGCTAAAATTGTATTGGAATTTACCAGCACTGATAATATTTGCCCTTGATCTAACTGACCCTCCTCATACAACACACAGAGGAGACCCAGGCAGGCGGGGCGGCGGGTGAATGCATCAGCCGTGAAGATGAAAACTCTTTCCTACCTTTCGTCACCCAGGCACTGGGAAGAGGTGCGGGTATACACGGAATATAGTCTTACCTGGATGTTGGAAAGGGTTGAATTGTGTTCCCCAAAATGGGATGTTTAAGCCCTAACCCTGGGGACCTGTGACTGTGGCCTTATGTGGAAATAGGGACTTGGCAGGTGGGGTTCATTAAGAAAAGGTCATAGTGGATCAGGCTGGCCCTGAGTCCAGTGACTGGTGTCCTTATAAGAAGAGGGAATTTGGACACAGACCCGCAGGAGAGGCCATGCGACAACAGAGGCAGAAAAGGGAGTGACCTGGCCACAAGCCACAGAACGCCAAGGATCGACAGCCACGCCCAGAAGCCGGAAGAGGCAGGAAGGACCCTCCAGAAGCCTTCGGGGAGGCGGTCCTGCGACACTGTGGTTTCTGCCTCTGGCCTCCGGGACTGAGGAAGAAGAGCTTCCTGACTCTCTAAGCTGCCCGGGTAGTGATGCTTCCCGACGGCAGCCTGGGACACTCACACGGTGTGGACACACAGGGTTAGAGCTCAGCTGTTGTTATAAATTAAGGAACCAGAAACGAACCCACACGTTAACGACATCAGAGACGATGATGACCACTGCGCTGAGATCTGAGTAGGGACAGTGCAGTGGTCACTCCAGCCACATCTACTGCTGGCCAGTGCCCTTGGGTGCCCTCGGGCACTCTGAGCCTCAGTCTCCTTGTCCACAAGGTCTGTGGGGTAACAGTGGCCTCCCTCTCTGGGTCCGTGAGGCACTGTGTCTGGCATGGCGCCCTTTCCTGCACCCACGACCTCGGTCCCATCTGCCTCCAGGCTGTGGGGGTGGTGCCTTCTTTGGGGGCGCCTTCCACTGTCGCCCCAGCTCCTCAGCCCTGCCTGACAAGTGCTCAGTGAGCCAGACTCGACCCATTTCAGACTCACTGAGCCTGGCCCGTGGGGTTTTTCTCTTCTTCTGCTTTGCAAGTGATGCCGGGTCTGTGGAACACCAGCGACCGGCTCGTCTGTACTGGAGGTGTCGTCTTGCTGTTGGAGCTATTTTCCCCTCAAAGCTACCACGGGGGCAGGTGTGCTTTCCTTCCCTCCCTGCGTCTGAACACGCTTTGGATCCCAAAACACACACGGCACAGAGGGCGCTGTAGCTCCGGATTCCAAACGCTCAGGAGGCGGCCCGGCTGTTTTGGTGAAAACGGACCGTTAAAGCAGCCTCGCCAGGCCGCGGGGAGCGACGGGTCGCCTGCTGGCAAGTGACCTGAGCACAAGCGCGGCTGCAGCTCCGTTTCCAGCCTGCATTCAGCTGCTGTGCCCTAAATAGCCCCTGCTCAAGCGCACCAAATAGTCATCATCCCTCGAATGTCTGCAAGTCACAACTGCAAACTCCAGCTCACCAGCCAATCAAGAGCAAGGGCTGACTCGGGGAGGCGACTGCAGTGGCTCCGGGAGCCCCACCGGTGCTGAGTTCACCGTCTTCCTTACTGGAGATACAGAGGTCCCATAGGGCAGGGGCCCGAAGCCTCCTGTAATCCAGCCTCGTGCAGCGTAAGGCAACCAAGGCCCAGAGAGGGGAGGGAGTGTTGCAAGCTCACACAGCAAGGATACTCTCTACGGCTAGGCCTCACCTTCTAGGTGCCTCCACGTGCACCTGCTCCCTGCCTGGACCCCCACCCCCCACCCCGCACGGCCCCGCAGGCCACTGGCACCTAGGTTGGAAGGCTTCACTCTCTCAGCCCCGACCACGTCCGTCACTGTGCCCAGGGGGTCTTCCTCTCCCAAGTGCCTCTAAGAGCCACGCTCATCCCCCATCCTCACGCCTCCTCAGGCGCAGACGCCAGCACCTCCCATCCGACACCCGATTAGCCCTCCCACCCTCCCCGTATAACGTGGCTGACTGACACTCCTGGAAAAAATCCCAACATCCAGGCCCAGATGCCCTGCAGAGTCTGACCGCTGCCCCTCTCCAGCTGCCTGGACCCGTCTCCCCTCGAGTTCTGTGCTCAAACACAGAACTGTCCCACAGAACTTCCTGTGATGCTGGGCGTGTCCAACACGGCACCACCAGTTATGTGCAGCCCCTGACGCCTCAGGTGTGGCTGGTGTGCCGAGAGACTAGGTTGTAACTTCATCTCACTTAAATGAACCTCAGTATAAACAGCCCCGTGATGTACTCTGCACAACAGCACTGGTCCTCCAGACTGTAGAAGCCGCCCGGTCCTGGACTGTGCTGCCTCCTCCAGGCTGTCCTCCTGAGCGTCACACCTGTGCTCAGGCCTCAGCTGGAGGTCACTTCTGAGAAACTTCCAGCTGCCTCCCAAGTGCTCACCAGCCCTCAGTCTCCCGTCTGCCGTCAGTGGCTCGTTCTCTTGTTCGTTCTGCAGACGTACGTGTGGCACCCACCGAGGACCAGGCCCTGCGCAGTGGAGCAGACACACCGCTCTCCATCCCACCCTAAGCAGCAGCAGTGCCGGGCCTGAGTCACGCCCGCATTCCCTGCACCTGGCAGGAGGCCAGGCCGGGCTCAGTGCTCGTGGGGTGACTGAACGCGTACCTCTGCCAGCAGGCGGTCACAGCTAGTGTTACGGGCACACCTGGACGCTTCCTTTCCAAGAAGCAGGTTGAATCCTATTGCAAAGCCCGTACACTCTAGTGCATCTGCCCAGCCCCACCCCATCTTGCCAAATACCAGCTCCTCCTGCTTCCTTCTATAAACTTGGTGCCCTGTCTCCTAAACCAATCCAACAGAGTTTAGACCTCAAACCTCTTCCTACAATGCCTCTGTTGACAGATGGATAAACTGAGTCCCAGTAAGGGGGTGAATTTACTGGAGGTCACACGACAATGGCCTTGCCAGGCCTGTCGTCTCTGTGGATACACCAGTGCCTCTGAACTTCAGCCACCCACAATCAGCTGCACCACTGTTACCTAGCATGTACAGTTTTCGATATTACAATTTAAATACTACACCAAAAGCACGAGCTACAACAACATAATAGTTAAATCCAACATCCTCAGAATGAGAAACTTGTGCCTCAAAGGACACCACGTATGTGATAAGGGTCTTATATCCAAAATATATAAAGAATTCTTACAATTTACTAATGGAAAGACAATGAACTAAACAACAGCAAAAGATGTGAACAGACATTTCTCCAAAGAAGATCTAAATGACCAACAAGGACATGAAAAGACACTCGACACCACTCGTCAGTAGACAACTATGAATCAGAACCTCAAGGAGACACCACGTCACACACCCACCAAGATGGCGAGGACCGAAAAGGCGGCTAAAGACAAGTACTGACGAGCAGCACGTGGAGGTGGCTGGCGGGACCACACGATACGTAGCCGCCGAGGAAAAGCGTCTGCAGCTCTTCAAACAGTCGCACTTAGTTATTATGTGACCCAGCAATTCCACTCCCAGGCATACAGCCGGGAGAAATGAAAACATGTCCACCCCAAAACCTGTACATGAATGTTCATACAGCGTTATTCATACAGCCAATAAGCGGAAATAACTCCAACGCCCATTAACGGATGAAAGTACAAGTAAAATGTGGCCCATCCACACTGGGGAGTGTTGTTCGGCCACAGAAAGGAAGGAAGCTCTGACACCGGCCACAACGTGGATGAACCCTGAACACATGATGCTCAGTGAGAGACGCAGACACAAAGAATCAGATAGTGTGTGATTCTGTTTACATGAAACTCCAAGCTGGCCAAGTCCACGGAGGCAGAGAGTAGCCCAGCGGCTGTCCAGGCCTGGAGGGAGGGCAGCATCGGACAGGCTTTTTCTGGAGCAACGAAAAGGCTCTAAAATTGTGGCGATGGGTGCACGGTTCCGTGAATACACTGAAAGCTACTGAACTGTAGACTTTAAGTGGCTGAATTATGAAATATGTAAATTACATCTTGATAAAGGTGCTAAAAAATCTTACTTTAACACTAAAGCAAGAATACTCAGCAACTCATGGGCTAATGCCCTATTTAAATATTTTTCAATGTCTATTAAAAATATATACCCATTAAACTTTAAATGGTGGGGCTTCCCTGGTTAAGAATCCGCCTGCCAATGCAGGGGACACAGGTTCGAACCCTGGCCCGGGAAGATCCCACATGCCGCGCAACAACTAGGCCCGCGCACCACAACTACCGAAGCCCGCACCCTAGAGCCCGTGAGCCACAACTACTGAAGCCCGCACGCGCCTAGAGCCCGCGCACAGCAACGAAGACCCAACGCAGCCAAAAATAAAAATAAATAAATTTAAAAAAAAACAACTTTAAATGGTCGTGCACAAACCACGTAAATTACACTTTGCGGGCCCCCCAGGCTCTACCTCCACCTCAGGGCTGTTCCTCTCTAGACCCTCTCAGCATACATCCTTCAAGATCTCAGAGGAAAAATACTACCACCTAATTAATTCAGAATCTTCAACTTACATAGCTCTGGGCGCATCTGGAGACGACTTACTGGACTGTGGACAATACACCACCGAGACGGGGGGGCCTGTGTGGCCGACGGGGCGACAAAGACATTGTGGTTTTCAGCTATCGTCCTGGCTTCCTGCCAGGGAGGGGTCCAGGCCCACCTGTCACCTGGCCGTCAATGCAACATCTGAGCTCGACCCCGCCTGGCACACCCTCCTCCCCACACAGTTCCATACTCACTGTTGCGACATCAAGAGGCCTGGAAGGGGCCCCTCTACTCAAGCTCCAATCTGAGAGGGCACAGAGGAGCCCACGGTGGCCAGAAAGTTCTATGAGGAGCCCCCTCCCCTCCAGAACCTTCCCCAAGGAGCCCACATGCAGCCTAGGCCTCACCTCGCCCACATCACCCCTCATGAACGTTGGGGTTCTGTCCTGTGTGAACCAGGCTGGCCGTCCGCCCTGGTCACGGATAGCTGCTCCTTCTGGGGGGGCCCATGCCCTGGAGCTTTGCCGCAGTCCCCACCCAGCCCAGCAGCCCCACATGACCTGAATGGCCTCATGGGCTTTTGGGGGTGCAACCCATGCTTTAAAAACAATGAACCGTCTCAACAGTGCAAAAAAGGCCCTGTTTGGTAAGGTAGATAGCTAGTGGGAAGCAGCCGCATAGCACAGGGAGATCAGCTCGGTGCTTTGTGATCGCCTGGAGGGGTGGGACAGGGAGGGTGGGAGGGAGGGAGACGCAAGAGGGAAGAGATATGGGAACATATGTATATGTATAGCTGATTCACTTTGTTATAAAGCAGAAACTAACACACCACTGTAAAGCAATTATACCCCAATAAAGATGTTAAAAAAAAAAAAAAAAGGCCCTGTTTGAAACTAACCAAAGATGGCGAACAACTGGGCCCATGCGGGACAAGCAAGCCCCAGGACCATGAGAGTGGACATCACAGACCACAGCTGCTCATTTCCGGGGTAGTCCCTTCTCCACCAGCCCCGCGGTTTTCAGGGGCCGCTGAGGGGTTCGTTTTGACTTTGGCGGCAGCTTCTGTTTCAGCTGGAGTCGGGATCGGGGTCAATCGCTGGCCACCAGCTTTAGAAACAGTTTTACGGGCACGGCTGTGCGCATTCACAGACATAGAGTCTGGCTGCTCTCGGGCGAGGAGAGCGGAGCTGAGAGGCTGAGACCCAGATCGCACGATCCGCGCACTCCCGACCACAGCCCCTCGCGCCTGACCCCCACCGGCCCGGCACTTACTTCATGGGTTTGAACAGCGCTTGCCCGTAGTTCTGGAAGGTCATGATGAGCTTGAGTTGTGTGCCCCCCGACTTCATGGCTGCAACAGGAGGGAAAGAATACAGGGTCACCTGCTGCCTTGGGGCAGGCCCGTGAGCTTGATGATGCACTGCTCCAGGCTCTGGGGGGACCCCCGGGTAGCGGTGGCCTGAGGCTGTGGGGTTAGGTCAGGGTATGGGTGCAAATGTGAGGGTCGTGGCGGTGGAGTGGGGAGGGTCCGGGACCACGGCCCGGGGCAGGCAGATGTTTCAGGGTCAGGAAGCGCCAACCAGGGGCTGGAGGAGCCGTGCTGAGGAGGGTGGACGGGGCCTGGGAAAATGGGCCGACGGCAGAGGTGGCGGGAGGTTGCCACACTGGAGGGTTGGGTGTGCGGTGGCGCCAGCTGGCGCCCTAGACAGTGTCTCCGCTTGCTCCGACCTCGGCCCCCTCTGTTGAAGGGGGCTCACCACACCCACCCAGCCTCCCCCAGGGGCTGGGGGCAGGGCTGAGACCCACTCGTCGGTGCCTCAGGGGACTCAGGTGAGCACGGGGACGCCAGCAGGGCCACTGACGTTGTGCCCTCGGCCTCGGCCAGTTCATCTGTGAAGTAGGACCAACGTCTGTCCTTAGGGGTCACGGTCAGGACGCTGGTCCAGCTGTTTTCACAGCCCCTGCCTTGATTTAAGGGTCCGAAGAAGTGAGGCCTGGCCCAAGGACGGCTCAAGTTTGGAGAATGTGACACCAGGAGCCGCTGGGTTCTCTGTTCTCCCCGCCCACCCCATCGCCACGGAGAAAGGCGAGAGCGCGTCCATTTACAGGCACTGAGGGGCCAGCCCCGTGGGCACCTGCCCCACGTAAGCCTGTGCCCTGGCCTGGGTCCTCGGCCCAACTTGGGGGTGCAGCCCAGACTTCAGGCCATGACACAGGCCCCAGGATGTTCGAGAAGCAACAGCTTCCGGCCTGGACTACGCCTGACGCCGTGATTTGCTACCCTCCAGCTCACCCTTATGGGGCAGTTCTGCTTACTTGCGAGGGAAACCACAGCACTGCCCCAGGTAGAAACCAGCTCCCGCCCTGGACTTAGACGGAACCCAGTCGGAACACACGCCTGCTGGATTCCGGGGCCGTGGCTGCCAACGGTCCAAAATGGAGAAGGCAAGCGCCGGGGGTGCAGCTGGGCCAGCAACGCACAGGTTTTGTTTTTGACCTTCAACCCGACAGCGGAGAGACACGAGGAGGACCTCAGCTATTCACCGCCTTCTCCGGGTCCCCTGGGGCGGCCTTTGTCCCTCCTCCAGGATGACTGAAGGCCCCTCCGGCCCTGGGCATGGGCGTCCAGCTTACTGGGCATTTTCAGTTCCCTTCCTCCGGGTCAGTGGAGCCAGGCTCCGGGGACTGACGTGGAGCACGATGCGGTGGTTTCCCCGGGGAAGGAGGGGGACTGTAGCCCTTCTGGGCCCAGAGCCACCTTCCTGAGCAGCCCGCTTATTAGGCAGGGCGGCCCTCCGGCCCCCTGGGCTGCTGTCCTAGCAGGTGAGTGAGCGCCCAGGACTTCTGTCCCGTGGAGCCGCGTCTCCACTGCTCGGCACCACCCAGGGCCTTGCCCTGATCTGGATGAGCAACTGTGGGGTCTGTGCTTCAGGCCAGAGGCTGCCCGAATCCTCTCCTGCTGAGTGACTTCTTTTTAAGTAACTCCAAGTACGGAGTAGTTAATTGTGTCATTTATTCTTTGCATCCATGATTGTGCACAACAGTGATTTAATTATCAACACTATCACTGGCCCAGCCAAAGCCTCTGCAGGCCTGGCTTCAGGGTCCTGAGCCTCTTTAAAGGCAGCTAATAGCCATTGCTAAGCAGCCGGGAGGCCAGCTCTAAAGAAATCTCCGCTGGCCACATGAGTTTTGTGAGTGGATCAAGGGGTTCTGAACGGGGCGCCTTGACGGAGCTGTTCTGAGGGAAAGCATCGGGGGCCTCGCAGGACCTGTTCTCATCGCCACACCACTTCTGGGCTCACGTTCCAAGACTGAAGTGACCATCTGGGTCCAGACACAGCCCAGAGCTGGGGGCGGAGATGTGCTGACCGTGGGCAAGGCTGCCCTCCCGGAGGCCTGCCCCCCGATTTGCAGGGTGGGGTCAGGAGACGGGCTGGATTTCTAGCTCTTCTTCCACTTTAAGCTCAAAAGGACGGACGGCGCTGTTGAACCCTGACTCCCAAGGCAGGTTCCCGGCTCCCATGGGGCCTCCGAGGGCTGCACCCCCCCCAGGCCACAGCAGTGCCAGGGGCAGGGCCTCCAGCAGCAGACAGCTCTTGTCCAGGGACCCCGGTCTGCAGACCCACCCAGTGGCTCTGCTAAGCTAAGGGCCCAGTCAGAGGCTGCTGTCTCAGCAGCTGGGTGTCCAACAAAAACGACCAGCTGGATGTGGGGGCAGACACCCCCGGGGACGCCTGCAGCCTGGCCGGGCCAGCCCTCCCCTGCTCCCCGCCCGGCAGGAGCCTGGGCCTGGACACTTGCAGCCATGCTCCCGGGGGCTCCACTGGGCTCCAGGTGAGAAGATGTCCTGCTTCCTCAGGAAGAGGGGCCTCCTCTCAAGTGTGAACTTGCTGGGAGCACCTCCAGGCACAAAGCCGCACACAGTGGGGCTGAGCGTCCGGCGGAGGCCTTCAGCAGGCTCCAGCTTGCCCATTGCTGGCCGCCCCACGCACAGGTAACGAGCGGGGACGCTGCCTAGCCTCTGCTCCCATCTCTTCCTCACCAACACCTCTCAACAGCCCTGGGAGGCAGGTTTCATGGGTCCACGCTCGTCTTCAAAATCTCTGGGGCAGAAATGTTCAGGGGTTTTGAAAATTTCAGATGACAAGAGTTGCAGGTGGTGTATCCATCCCACAGATCCTGTAGCCCTGAGCGGGTCGGGGGAGAACCCCGGAATTAAATGCACTCCATGGGAACATTCACTCCAAGTGAGAAAAACAAGGGTTTAACAGTCTCTCATTTTAGGCTTTGCCTCCATGTCCGTTCATGTTGGGTCGGGTTTTGCTGTCAAATGGGTTATGATTTCAGATTTGCAAGCTGGAGATTACAGGGTCGAGGATATGACCACGTCTGTGATCCACAGGAGACGTGGGGAGGCCCACAGAAGTTAACCCATCTGCCCAGAGTCACGCTGACTCGTGACTGGGGGAGCCGGGACACACCAGGCCTGCTGTTCGCTGTGGGTGATGATACCCGGGGTCCCACCAAGTCAACCTTGCCATACTCGTCAGGCACCTGTGAATGCCAGCCTGGGCTCTGACCGGCCCACGGCCCCAAGGAACATGCTGGGTTAGGACCACCTAGGCCAGGGTAGTCCAGTGGGTGAGATCAGCTCAAACAGCCCACAGGACACAGATGGGCAGGCACTCACCCCAGGTCACCCTGCCATGCGCAGAGCAAGCCAAAGGGGGTGGGGGTGCCCCAAGGCCAGGCCCCCGGGAGAATGGGGGAGGAGGGTGCCCAGGGCGGGCAAAGCTGCCTGTGAGCCCCCGAGGGCTGTCCTCGGCCTCCGGCGGCTCCCTGGGCTCCTGGGCTCCTGGGCTCTGCTCTCTGCACAGGGCAACGTCCAGTGAGAGCTGGGAGGCTGTCTGTCCCCTGAGGGCTATGGCGAGCCTGGCTGGCATGTGGGATCCTTGCAGCCCTGCCTCTAACCAAGACCCTGCACAAAGCCTGAGTTAATACTGTACAAGCCTGGGTGCACTGTCCATCTTCTTGAAATAAGATGCAACGTGCCCGAGCCCACTTGACAGATGGGAGACTGGGGCGGACAGCAGCCTGCAAGCATGAATGCTGCACTTCCCTAAACCCCAACTTTAAAATGCTGTTGTCATTTTTCCGAAAGGCCCACGCTCCCTGCCGCCTTCCATCATGGAAGCCTTCGCCCCATTCAAGACCTGGTCCTCCCAGGTGGAGGTCGCCGCCTTGTAATCACTCTCGACTTTATCTGTCCATCGGCATGTGCAAGTCAGGACGCAGCAGAAGCTTGTTGAGGCTGGATTCACCCCCAACTCCCACGGCCCAGAAAGGGGCCCTGGGATGCAGGAGGTGCTCAAGAGAATCCACTGAACAGATGACAAACGGTCATCGCATTGGATGTTTCTCGAACAACCTCGTCTACTCAGGAGAGAAGGGGACACCCCGGCTGTGGCCTCTCCCTTGCAGTCCTCTTCGTCCGCACGGATTGCCTTCCAGCACAGGAGGAGGGCTGGGTGGGGCTGGGGGCCGGGAGGCACTCAGATTCCTCCTGGGCAGCAAGAAGGAGGGGAGACCACCGTCGTGTCCCGGCGAGTTCTCTCTCAGGGTGAACAACCATATGCCAGGGAGAAGGGTGCTGCCAAGCAGCTCAGCACCGGGCGGAGCACCCAGCACAGCGTCTAAAGCGCTCTGGAGACCCGGGCGCCAGCCTCACAGGCAACTCCAGGCTCCCCGGCATCAGCCCAGGTTGGCAGAGCCCCTTCAGCCTCAGGATGGCCCAGACGCCAGTAAGACAGTGCCTGGAACCCCCTGCCCCCAGCACGCGTGCTCCTGGGGCCTCCCTCCACCCTTCGCGCCTCCTGGGACTGGCCCTCCCACCCAGGGCCTCTGCCCACCCGCTCTGCCCTTGGAGCTATTAGTGACTCATCGGGACCTTCACAAACAGTTGCCTACAGGCCCGAGAACAATGGCGTCAAACCTCCACGCTCAGAAACCACTGCCGGCACACCTTCCTGGAACCAGTAACTGGATGCCCTGAAACTTCTGATTCAGCAGATCCCAAAGAACTCAGAGGCGTCTCCTCCAAACTACTCCGCGTATGGGGCTCTGCCCTGGGTAGAGCTGAGCCCTAGTCACTCCCCGCCCACACGAACCCCAGGAGCACCAGGTGGGCTCTGAGGCAGAGCCTCCCCAGACAACCAGAAGAGGCCGAGCTCTCCAAGGCGTCTCCCTGCAGCTGCCAGGGGGGCCTCTTCTTAACCCGCGGGGGGGACCCGTGGGGCACCCCCTGCAGCAGAACAACAGGACTGGGGGCGGCGTATTGCCCCGCCATGCTCATCTTGCAACAGCAGAAGACGGCCTCCTGCTGCCCCCAAATACTGAGAGCATCGAAGGCCTGCAGGCGCCTCCTCTGGGAAGGCTGCCAGTATAACTCGCCCGCGAGGTGAGGCACCAGCAAGGAGAGCTGGCCGGGCAGGGAGGTCACCTACCAACACTGGTGATCTTCTGGGCGCCGAGGTCACGCAGCAGGGCCTCCACAGCTGGGTTGTGTCGAGAGTACAACTCATAGCGGTTGATGCCGATGTGGAATTTGAGCCAGTTGGGATAGGAGTCCACGGCCGTGTCCCCTGTGGGTAGGAATTCATCCTCAGGACCTTCGTGTGGCCTGCACAAATGAAGGTGACCCAGGTCAACAGGGAAAGAACAGAACAGCAAGGTCTCGAGATGGATGGGGGAGTTGGCATCGATGCCAAGGTTTTCACTTTGGAGCCAAGCAAACATGGATTTACTCAGAGGTGCCTCTACTCAAACAGGGCCCTGCGACGTCCGCACTTTCTCTGTGGCCTTTGTTCCACCAGCTAATAATATATTTGAAGGCCTGTAATTCTCACTTACCCTTGGGAGACGCCACAGACAGCTCTAACTAAAGCAGACCAAACCCAGACCGTCAGCGCGAAGCCCCGCCGCGTCTGGCCCAGGGTCACTGAAACACCTGACAAGCATGATGTCAGCCTGGGGTGCGAGGGGCTGCCGGCTTCCTGGGGGCAGATGAGCCCAGTCTGGCGGAAGCCTTCGCTGGGTGCTCTGCCTTGGGACAGCAGTGATTCAAGAGACTAAATTTGATTTTCAGGAAGCAGCCGTGGGTGGGGAGAGAGGAAAGTGGCACTCACTCCAGCCGAGGCCCAAATCGAGGACCTGCTGCCAACGTGGCCCATCCTTGTCTCTTGAGCCAAAGGGCCAGTCTGGGGGAGGACAGGCCCTGTTTGCCGCTGGAGGGAAAAGCGGAACTTGTCTAAGCGCTAATTCACCTGCAAGTGAGGCCTTTTCAGCCCCAAGTTCTGCCCCACAATGGACACGATGGGTTACGAGAAGCTGCCCAAGGGCCCCATCACTGACCACTGGCTCTGGGCTCTGTCTCTCCTACAAAGAGGCCCAGGCCTAGCACACTGCTCTGCCTCTCAAATTTCTGAGCGTTTCCGTGAACCTGGCCAGCAGACAAAGCTCAGAGGCCACTAAACACCTTGGTGTGTTTAGACAGAAAACACTGGGTCTGGTCCAACTGCAAAGGAGAAAGGATTTTATGAGATGTTTTGGAAACCTGGCCTTTCCCCTCTGTTGCCTGTGTAACCTTTGCAGGTACTTATTTATCGTGACCTTGCTGTTGGTTAATATTTCACCACCCAGGGCAGCAGCATCTGCTTATTTTGATCTGTGTGGCTGAGGAGGGCCTGGGGGGGAGGGGTTAAAGCAGGACAGTTTAAAGAGATGCTCCTGGGGGATGCTACTCGCCCTTTAGGAAGCTGTCACCCCCTTGCAGCCTGGGCAGGGGGAGAACCCCTTGGTTATGCCCCATGGGCGCCAGCATGCCCCTCTGCTAATGTTTTCCCAGGGACTGGTTTACCAGGCTCCTGAGGCCTCTCCAGACCTCCCCGACACGTCCAGCAGAGCGGTGCTGCCAAAAGCACCTGCAGGCAGCGGCTTCCCAAGGAAGCGCCTTCACTCACTGCCTGAGTCCCTTTGTGAGCCAGTGACCAGGGCCTTGCAGGCCAGCACTGCTTTCCTGTAAATGCAGAACTCACTCTTCCCGGCTCCTGCCTGCCATGTCTGCCTTCCAGGTCAGTGGCCACAGGAAACAGCTCCCAAAGCACCCAGCAGCCCTTCTCAGGGAGGCAGTCATTCTGGAGACAAAGGCAGTGCCCAGAGCCTGCACGCTGCCCGCCCCACAAAGCTCCCCTTCCTGGGGCCTCTGCCTTGGGGTCCACGCCCTCTGCGAGTCTCTGACCCTGAGCCTCTTTACACAGCGCCTTGGATGTGCAAGGATCTTTATTCTCAAGGGGCGCTTGGCTGCCTTGGGTGTCGGGCCTGCCAGCACCCACCTCAGCAGCTGCAGCCCCACTCACCAGTCTGGGTTCTCCGCCGCCGCCGCCGCCTTGGGGTTGAACCTGATGTCGCTGTTCACGTTGAAGAGGACATCGTCCTCCGTTAGCGGCGGAATGGCTGCCTGGTACAGTGGGTGCTGGAACAGCCTGGCCAGGAGGGAGCCGTCCCCGCTCGGGCCGGGGGGCGGCACAGGTCCACGCGTCCCGTGGCCTCTGAGCAGCGGCCGGTGACCGGGGTCTAAGGGTCGCAGGGCGCCGGGATCCTGCCCCGGCAAGGCGCCCTCGACCGGTTCGGCTGCGGGTGGCAGTTTCTCAAGCGAGTGGGACGTGAGGTTGGAGGAAGGGTCGGAGCTGAAGTCCTGCAGGATGCGCAGTGTGTGCTTGTTGGGCCAGCCCGCGTCGCCGGCGGCGGAGGCTGCTGCCGGGGGCTCCCCCGGGCGTCCGCGCGCCTGGGCCCAGCCGGGTGCCGCCGCCTCGGCCGCGGGCTGCGCGCAGGAGCAGCCGGGTTCCCCCGAGGGCTGCGCTCCGCTCCGCTCCAGCTTGGGCAGCAGATCCAGCACGATGTGCAGCGCGCAGGCCACCAGGAACGCCATCAGGATGAGCACGCGGAATCTGCGCACCAGGATCATCTTCATGGCCCGGCGGGCGAGCGGGGCCTGGAACTCCGGGCGCCCCCAGAGCGCGCTCCGCCCGTGCCCTTCTAGTCTTGGCTTGGCACGAACGCGGTGCCGCGGCGCGGATCAAGGTCCATCTGGCGTCGGCCAGCTACTCGTCCCGGGGCTGTCCCACGCGTAGGGCGCCCACCGCCAAAGCGCCCGCTCGCCGGGCCATTTCGGGGCCACTCCCTCTCGCCTCTCCGGAGCGGCCGCGCCCTCAGCCGGCCGGGCCCAGCGGCCCTCGTCCGCGAAGCTGGGGGCGCAGCTCGGGGAGGCCCCGCGCACGTAGCGGCCCGCTTGGGTCTCCGGGGCCGCGGCCGCGCTCATCAGGCGCGCAGGGGCCGGACACTTAGGCCCATCTCGGCCAAGGCGCAGCGGCCTGGGGTGGGGGGTGGAGGCGACCGCGCGGCGCAATCCGATCCGAGGCTCGGCGAAGTCTCTTGCGCTGCTCCGTGGGCCGCGCTAGGCGCCGAGCCGGCCGGGCGGAGAAGGGGCGGCTCCTTCGGGCAGGGCTCGGTTCTCTCACGCTGCGGCCCGCAGGCGGGGACCTGGAGGGGAATGAGGGCGCAGGGCCGCGGGGACCGAGGAGGGGGCGGGAGCGGGGGGGTGGCGCACGGAGCGTCCGGCGAAGTCCCCGGGCAGGTGCACCGGCCGTCTCCGGAGCGCAGCCCCCGCACAGCCGAGCCTCTCCCCGGGCGGTCAGATATCCGAGCGCCGCGGAGCCGCCCCCCGCGTCAGCGCCCGCAGATTGGCGGAGCCGCAGCCCCGCGAGCCCGGGCCTACGCTGCTCCCTCTGTTTTCTCCTCCCCTCGGCCGCGCCCCGCGATGCTCTGCAGCTCCCGGCCCGCTAAAGAGAGGGCGCTTTCTTCCCGCGGTTTGCCCAGAGAAGACAGGAAAGCAGACGGCGCTGATCCCGCGCTGCGGGTTCTGCCGAGAAGGGCTCCCGGGCCTGGCTGCCGCGCCCAGGACCTCGGCCCACTCGGGGCAGGCCGCCGCCAGCTGCAGCCTCTCGGCTCCTCCCCGATAAGCCGAGGACCAGAACCCAGGCCAAGTCCCTCCCCGGAGGCGCTGGGCGTCTGCGCCGCCGGATGAGCTCCCTCTGGGCGGCGACCTTATGCCCCACGCCCCCGCCTTGGGCGGGTGCCGCGCCCCAGGCTGCCGGCGAAGGGGAGGAGGAGGGGGCGTTGGGGTCGCCACCGCGGGAGACGATGAGAGGAGCGGAGTGTTGGCCCAAATCCGGAGGGGAGGCCCGCACCGGGGCGAGGCTCCTGCACGCTGGGGCCCCCTCCCACCTCGAGGGGACCACGCCTGCGCCTTAACTATGGCGGCGCCGGTGCCCCAGTTAGAATTCGCTTGGCACAGAGAGGTGCCCGGTGTGTGCGGGAGGCGGCACCTCCCTCGCTTTGGGCGGGACGCGTGTGTGTGTGTGTGTGTGTGTGTGTGTGTGTGTGTGTGTCAGTTGGCCTCGCCAGATGCGCAGACTTGGCCACCTGCAGCCAGGGGCGTGGTACTTCTGTGCCCACACAGCTTCTGGACCCCCAGCCCGCAATAGGGAATTTTTTTTTAATTAATTAATTTTATTTATTTATTTTTGACTGCGTTAGGTCTTTGTTGCTGCGCGCGGGCTTTCTTCAGTTACGGAGAGCGGGGGCTACTCTTTGTTGTGGTGCGCGGGCTTCTCATTGCGGTGGCTTCTTTTGTTGCCGAGTTCGGGCTCTAGGCGCACGTGCTTCAGGAGGTGTGGCTCACGGGCTTAGTTGCTCCGTGGCATGTGAAGTCTTCGCGGACCAGGGCTGGAACCCGTGTCCCCTGCATTGGCAGGCGGATTCTTAACCACTGTGCCACCAGGGAAGCCCCCCAGTAGGGAATACTAATGTGCATTTCGGCCTATAGTCATAGCTGGGAAGGTAAGTGAACCTGGCCAAAGGAGACGTCACAAACACACCTACCACCAGGCTCACTGCCCCCTGCCCTTCAGGGGCTGAAGTTTCCAAGGACGAAGCCTCTCTGGCAGGACTGAGGGGAGCCAGTCTCTGGTGGGAGCCCTGGGGTGGGACCCCTAGTCTCCCATTGACTCACTGTACTGCCTTCTCAGGACTGCAGTTTTCTCTTGCATGGATTCAGGGTCCATTTTCCCTGAGACTCACCATTGAATCTCAGTGCCTGGCCCAGTGCCTGACATTCAGAAGGCGCCCATTAGATACTTGGGGTGAAGGAGGGGGGTCCCAGCCCAGCAAGTCAGTGAAATAGATGTTTCTGAGGCCATCTGAAGTAAGTGAAGGGCTGGGCCCTCCTGGAACTGGATCTGGAGGATGTGTTGGGGCCAGGGCTGGGGGTGGGTGGGGACGAGAGAGTGAAGGTGGACTTGACTGGAAATGGAGCATTTGGGGGCATTTTCATCCCCTGGAGATGGAGCTCCTCCCTCCCTCCCTCTCACACTGACAGCACCATTTGTGTGCAGAAGAGGTAACTTTGGACAAGGTTTACTCAGAGAGGCCAAGGAGATGCTGTGCAAACTGAGATGGAGGTTGAGAAGCACCAACCCCCATCTGGGGGAGGGGGAACCCGGCAGGAAGGAGCTTAGGTCTGTGGTCACCACGGCGTCTGCCTCGGCCTGGAGGTTCTATAGGCTCCAGCGCCCCACCCACCCACCCAGGCCTCCCATGTTCAGTGTCCGTGGGGTGGGCGGATCCCATGGACCGTGGACATTAAGAGTGGGGGCTTCACTGGGGCCCCCTGTGCACTTAGGTTACCTCTCCCCCCACCCCCATCATTCTCTTGGGACATATATTATTTGGACCCCACCCCTAGATGGCTCCAGTGCACAGTTCTTGCTTTATCTCAACTATCACCTTGGAAAATCATTGTCTCACTAGCCTCACCCCACTTCCTCTCATCCCGCCACTCTAATTATTTTCCCAGCAACGCCATCACCGTGTGAAGATACTGTACCGTCTTCTGTTCTCATTTATGGTTCGTATCCCCTAAAATGCACATGCTCCACAAAGATCAGTGCCTTGTTCACACCCGTGCCCTGCTCAGATGTGGGGCGTGTGTCAAAGAAGGGACCACAAGCCACCATCCAACTTGGGGTCAGGTGTCAACAGGCGAAGGTGACGTGAAAAAGCCTTTGAAAACAGAGCACTCACCACAGGAGGTCAGAGTATGGAAAACTCTTGGCCAGGTCTTTCTGCCTAACGGTTCCTTGTATTTTGCTCTGAGAAGTAATTTGATTTGGCCTAATGGACTCATCCAAGGAAATACACACACACACACAGACGTGCACAGACACACACATGCACATGCACACACAGAGGCACAGCCACAGACAAATACACACACACACTCAGAGACACACACACAGGTATACACACATGCCCGTAAATGCACAGGGTCCGAGGCTCCCTTAGGCCTCTGCTGTACTGTCCCTGGGCAGAGGCCAGGACAGGTGGGTTACTCCCGGAAGGGCACCAGGAGGTTAGATGCGGCCTTATCCGAGGCTGAGGAGTAGCAGCAGTGGGAGCTTTTTCCTCCCAAAGGCTGGCGCTCCAGTAAACCAGTGTTAAATATGTCAGGTGCTGCCAGGAATTACGTAGAAAAAGTTGGTACCACAGAGAGGGAATAATGCATGTTCTGGGTGAGGGGACTGCTACTTACACGGGACGGCCCCTGCGAAAAGGACATTTGACGAGAAAGCTGCATGGGAGGGAACAAGCAACTTGGAGGCCTGTGGGGCTGGAGTCCTCGGCAGGACCGG
Organism: Lagenorhynchus albirostris; assembly: GCF_949774975.1. Classification (NCBI taxonomy): domain Eukaryota; kingdom Metazoa; phylum Chordata; class Mammalia; order Artiodactyla; family Delphinidae; genus Lagenorhynchus; species Lagenorhynchus albirostris. Next base: position 87,925,853 of record NC_083109.1, read on the forward strand.
CCCTGGTCCTGAGTGGGGTCACCTGGATGCCGAGCCTGGTGTTTGTTGAGGATCCTGGACAGGAGCCACTTTCTCCACTGTGTGACCTCACCTGGGCTTATCCAAGGAAATCCGACGTGAGGCCCCGGCTCGAGGCTCAGCAGCTGCCCTGCAAGGACAGGAGGAGGATACTGGGGCTGCAGGGGTGGGTGCACCTCACAGGAGGTGCTGGGACTGGGCCAGAGGACAAATGGGGGTTCCCAGTGAGGAGTGTTCCAGGCAGAGAGAGGTGAGGTCCCTGGGGACAGACACAGGGGACACGCCACCTGCCTCTTCCCCGTCTAGGGCCCCTGGTTCTCCCACGTGCCAGGGGCTCCTTCCACCCACAATCTCCCCAGGGTGTGGGGAGCCGCCAGTGGGCCTGGCTCAGGGGGCTCTGTTAGTCTTTTCAAGCAGAAAGGGCTGCCTGTGGCAACTGGAGACAGGAGAACAGGGCAGTGGCTGCCTTTGTGCAGAAGGGGAGAAGTGCACACACTCGTTTGTGGGTGTCATGGGAGGGGTGCGGGACCACACTGGAGCCTAATCCAGTGTCACCTGTGAAGTGGCACCTGGAAACCTGGGACAGGCTGGGAAGAGACTTGCGCCGTGAAGTTCGAGTGTGCGTTGGGGCGGGAGGGGGACGACCGTCCCAGGACCTGTGGGCCGACAGCTGCAGGGTGACAGTTGTCCTGCAGGGCTGGGCAACATTCCAGGAGGGCCCAGGACCCTCCTTCCTGAGTTGGGGGGGTAGAAAGGGGAGCAGCATAGCCTGCAAGCTGCCATACCTCCTCCTTCTGGGACACCAAGCCTGCCTTCCCCACTGCAGCCCCTCTGTACCGGGCCGGCCTGTGTCCAGCCTGGAGTGGAGGAAGGAGACCTGGAGGTACCCGCCTACCAGCTCAGGTCCCAGTCCCACCCCTGTGTTTTCCTAAGGATGACTCATCCCAGACCCACCAGGGAGGCTCCTGGGCTGTTTACCACAGGCCAGCCCTGGCCGCAGGCTATTCTGGGAGCTGGGGGTTGGGCTAGCTGGGCTGGTGGAGGAGGTTTGTCTCTGGGCAGTGGGCGGGGGTGGGGGGGTGGGGGGGGTTGGGGGGTGGTGCGGGCATCCACCCGTGTGCTCAGGTGTCACGGGGTTTGGGGTTTTAACCCTTGTCAGGGGGAACTAGAAAACATGGAAAGATTCTTGCCCTCCCCCGCCTGCCTGGGACTTGGGGCCGTTGGGGTAATGGGCCTGGAGAGAGGGATTTACACTGACCACTAGCAGGCGGGACGCCTCCGTAGGAGAGCGGGACAATAAGACCAGTGTTATCTGTGCTGGGCTTGGGGGGGACTCTGAGGGGCGGCGCAGTGGAGTTAGCATCCTGTGGACGAACCCGGCCCCACTGGCCCCGCCAGCCAGCCCACTGAGTGCCTCCTGCTGAGGCTGTGGCCCATTCATTCTCCTGTCCTCTTCCTCACAGACACAGCCTGAGGGGTCTTTGGAAAATAGAGCCCCTTTGTTCTAATTAAAAATGACAGATCAAGATGCCAAAAAAATGAGCAAATTAAACAATAAAAAAGCTTGACTTTACTTTGCACATTTTGTATCACTCAAATACATAATACGTTATTTTCTATCATATATGGAATAGCCACCAAAAACTGACCATCCACTGACTACAAGGAAAATTGTCAAGAAATTCCAAAGGAAGAAAATCTACAGTCTGTTCACTGAGTGTGTGTGTCTTGTGTGTATGCGCACAGACACATGTACATACGGATACATCAGCATATATAATCTACAGTTGGTTCATGGAGTATGTACGTATATATACCATATGCATATATACAGATACTTATGCATACATCATCTACAGTCTGTTCACTGAGCACAATGCAGTTTAATAAAAAAGAGCTAAGCTTTAAAAATATTTCTACCTGGAAATTAATACCACAAATAAAAGCACTGCTCTATATAATTTGGGGGTTATGAAGGAAACCAAAAGGCAAATTAGACCATTTAAAAATGAACACAGGGCTTCCCTGGTGGCGCAGTGGTTGAGAGTCCGCCTGCCAACGCAGGGGACGCGGGTTCGTGCCCCGGTCCGGGAAGCGTGATCCATGGCCGCTGAGCCTCTGCTCTACAACGAGACAGGCCACAACAGTGAGAGGCCCGTGTACCGCAAAAAAAGAAAAAAAAAAAGAACACAAATGAGAACGGCACCTATTAAAACCTGTAGGATGCCACCAAAGGGGTACTCAGAGGAAACTTGGAGTGATAACCGCATTTGTTAAAAAATGATAATGACTAAAAGTAAGCGAACTAAGCTTTCAGTTAGAGAAACTAGGAAAAGAACAGTAAAATAAGCCCAAATAAAGAAGGAATGGATTCCTACAGAAGAAACCAAAAACAAATTCCATAGAAAACAAACAACCGTGGAGACGGCAAACAAAACAAGAAGGCATTTCCTTGAAAAGACCAGTGGAAGAGTCAAAATGCTGTGAAATCTGATGGAGAGAAAAGAGAAGAGAAAGGGGCCTCTAAGCTAAGGGGCGGTGTGGCTAGAGGAGTGAGTTCTGGTCCTGCAAATCTCTGGCCTCAGGAAAAGCAGGGGAGAAGGCGGAGTGGTAAGAATCTGGTGGTGTAAGATCTCCCTGCCCAGGGAGCATGGTGGGGTGGGGCGGGGGAGCTCCACGAGGGCCCCGTAGGGTGGGGGGTCTGGCAGATTGAGAAGAAGGGGACAGTTACTGGGCAGAGCGTCCAGAGCGCCTGGGGCAGAAATGGACCTCGTGAGGGCGTCCTGGTGCAGGCCTTGGGGGCCTGGGTGCTGGCTGGGCACTGTTTGCTGTATCGGCCCAGCTGTGGTGTCCAGCTGGCGCCACAGTGCACTCTGCCCTCTGAACACACAAATATCACAACGCAGGCGCCTTCAGATCCAAACGGAAAGGCATGCAGGCATTCAGGACCGCCTGAATCATCCAGGGCCATGGCCCCCAGGATGGGAGGGTCTGGGCAGGATGAGGACTCAGTAATTAGAGACGTTATTAATTTAGTTGTCTCTTTCCTTTCAGTAATTGAGGGATAATAGATGTCCACTGCTAACCTGAACAGCAAAAGCCAAAACTGATAAGACTTACTAAATATTTTTGTCTCCAAGTTACCAGTGACACCATTTTGTCTTTTCTGGGGTGTAGGGGAATAATTTTAGAAGGAGGCATTTTGTAAAATTAAAAGGCATTCACCAAACATTATGCATGGATGTAATTTACAGGTTTAATGATTAGAGATGAAAATGCAGATATCAGACAAATAAGATTTGATATTTAAAGGCAAATGCAGGATTCAAGTGAGAGAATAAATTACAGCAAAAATTCTTATTCAGAGCTACCAAATTTCTGGATCTGGAGCAAAAACCTCATGCTGACAAGCCCCATGGTGGGATGTCAGGTTCTCCCCGGGGGAACAGCCTGCTGTGGGGTCCATTGACCGCGCCCCAGCTTCAGGTCCACCCTGGTGGCCCCATCCAACAGCCCTGTTGCCACAGTGATGGCTTCCAGTAATCAGCCCTTTCTGAGAACTCCATCTCCTCTGCCAACCCATGAAGATTCCACGTCTCCTCTGGTGTCGCGGGGCAAGCCCCAGGCTCTGCCCTTGGAGGGGCATGGCCAGAGGGGTCGCCTCACAGCCCTGGCCAGGGAGGACCTCCCGAGTTAGGGTTTCACGTCCAACCCAGACAAAACCCGCTGTTCTTTATGGTACCATAGAAACAGACACAGGACAGAGCTCAGCTCGTCCTCCTGGCAAATGGGAGATTGCTGGCATTTCTGGCCCTGCCTGCCAATGCGTCTGGGGGCAAAGGGCACAGGAGCACAGCTCTGCCACTTGTCACTCAGAGGGACAGTGAGTGGCCTGTGCTCCCGAGACTGCTTGCAGGACCACAGGGGAGGGTTTAGGAAGGGTCAGACAGTGAACACGGTAAAAGTTCAGGGGTGTAAAATGGTTTCACATAAATAATCTGGGAACAGCTGCCTGGAATGTTCTTTGCATTGGAAAGTATGCTTTGAGATGAGTATTCAGGATTTTATAGGCCATTGCTTGCCTGAGCCCCAGGCTGGCTTCTGGCTTTGCAGGAAAGTGATGTCATGTTTTACGAGTGGCAGATGGCTTTTATCACAGCTCTGCATCATCGCCTTGGTGACAGGGCTGTGCGCTGCCCTGGGACGGGGTACCGCATGGCTGCACGAGGGCCGGCTCTGCAGATCGGGCCTTGAGCAGGGGCCCCTGGACGAGGCCTGACCAAGTGCGTTCCTCTCTGTAGCTTCCCGGCAGCAAGGACAGCACCCGTGCCCCCTGCCCCACCCCCTCAGGGATGGCGTCCACTCCAGGGCCCACGGAGGCCTCTGGCCTCCTTTACCCCCGCTTTGCTCTGCAGTCACCTGCACAACCTTCCTTGGCCAAACCCCGTTCTCTTTATCAGGAGACAACAAAAGCAGCTCTTCTTCTTCATCGGCGCCCCTCCAGTCCAGGCCCTCCTCGAGGGGGAAAGGCCAAAGTCTCACTCCCCTCTGCTCGCTCCCGCCGGGCGCGAGGGCGACGGACGCCTGCCTCCCAAGGGCTCCGTAAGCTTGACCTGCCCCAGCCTCCCAAGCGCTGCAACAGAATTGGGAAAGAAGGACTGAGTTCACTCCAGGGAAATCACTGCGTTTGATCCAAAGGGACAACAGCTTCAACTTCCCCTCAAAGCTTTGGCTCGTCTCCACTCTCTCCAGAGATTAAAGGAAAACTTGGGCCCACCAGAGGGGGCCCAGCACCCCGGACCCCAGCTGGGCCTCCAGAATGAGGAGTCAGAGGAAGGCTCAGAAGCATCGGCCAGGGCAGGTGAGGCAGGGCGGAGCCCCGGGTAAAGAGTGGGCCAAAGCCAGGGGCAGAGGGACTGAGGCGGCAGAGATGTGAGTAGGGGGCCCAGAACCTTCTCTAAAGGCTCCCAACAGCCCAAGCCCACGCCTCCGGCTCACAGGAGGGAGGAGAAGCGGGCGCCAAGCTGCGATCTGAGTAAGCACAGCAGGGACCCTGTGCCTCCCAGGACACACTCCCCACCCCACCCCTGTCCCTCTGAGCAGAGCTCACTACCGGCTGCTGCGGTCAGACAGGATCTGACCGTGGTCCATGCTGGTGCCGCGCAGAGTGGTCTTTATTTTCTCAGAGGAGCCAGGGAGGGGCCCCTGAGAGGCTGTGGGGACGCTGAGTTCTCTTTAGAAACCCGCCCCCCCACTGGCCCTAGGCCTCAGGGGACTTGGAGGGGATGGGACCCCTCCCTGGGACTCAGCCTCTGCAATGGTCTGAGTTCCCCCATCGTGTCTGACTCTCAGCCTGGCCTCTCACTTCAGAAGGCAGGTGTGGAGGAGACCTGAACGATGTTTTCAGACGCCTCAGCAGTTTGGACTAAAAATAGGGTTAATGAGAAGTGTAGAAGCAGGTGCCGAAGGCGGGACGAACACTCGCGCCCACAATGATGCGAAGCGACGGTGACTTCCCAGAAATCCCACCCTGCAGTCCTGGAGCCTTCGGCCCCAGTGCTGACATCCTCTACCCAATCCATATCCTTCACTCTGCAGAATGGTTGGGGCAGCCCCCAGGACTGGGGTTCCCCCAGGAGCCTCCCAAGGCCCCGCATTGCCTCCAGTGGGGTGTGGCCTCCCCGGAACACAGGAATCTGGAATTGCTCCCCCGGACTCCGGGCACAAGGCCAGCACTACCAGGCAGCAGGGGGCCAGGTGTGACTGGGGGGACGTTGCTCAATCCCGAGTCCCCGGGAAGTGACCTCCTGGACAGTCACTAGGCTCCCGAAGGGCTGACGCCGCCCTTGGAGGCCTGGGGGCCTGGAGCCACGTTCCGCTGTGAACCCAATCCAGTGTCTTAGGACCAAGAACAAAGTGACCATCTGGGGTGTGGCCAATGTTATTTTAAATACCGATGGAACCCACTGATCTAAAAACAAAGCCGTTTTCTGAAAGCACTGAGCTCAGAGCAGAGTTTTCCTTCCCCTCCCACCAGGGCGCCCGGCTCCGCCTCCCTCATGGTCGCTGCCGGGGGCGGGAGGGGTGGGGTGGGCTGGGGGCCTGTGTCCACCTCCCTTCAGCTCCCTCCGTCCACACAGGTCTCAGGGTGGTCAGGCGACTTTATCAGAAACACCGCAGCCGGGGCAGCTTAAGTAACATCTATTTCTCAGTCAGGAGGCTGGACGTCGAGATCAAGGCGCCAGCATATTTGGCATCTGGTGATGCCTCACTTTCTGGTCACTAGCCGGCTGCCTTCTCACTGTATCCTTGCTCCACCCCCGGGACCTCATCACCCCCCAAAGGCCCACCTCCTGCAATAGTCACGTTGGGCATCAGGTTTCAATACATGAATTTTGGCAGGGACCCAAATGTTCAGTCTACAGCAGAAGTGGTGCAGGACCTGCCTGAGTCTCATCTCATCCCAGAGTCCAAATCCACTGGCAGAACAGAAGGGGAACTGACCCCTGCCTGGACCAGCCACCCGCCCGTCCACCCTCCCTGTGAACAGCAGAACAGGGTGGGAGGTGCCTGGAACACAAAGGAGCGCCCGGTGGGCAGCACAGGGCTTGGGAAGAGCTGGGAGGGGAGGCTGGAGGGGAGGGGACAGCCAGCAAGGTCCTCTCCCAGCAGAGAGACCCTGAGAGACCCCGGAGGACCCCTGCCAGCCCAGCTATTGGCCCAGCCCCTGTGCACCTGAGGCCCGACCTCCACCCTCTGCCCCCACCCTGCATGCCCGGCCCGGCCCAAGGAGAGCACAGCCACTGCACTCATGCTCACACCATCTGCAACCCCCTGGCCATTTCTTCATCCACGTGGGGGCCATCCAGCTGGCCGCCAGGCCTCGGTGCTCAAAGCAGTGTCTGCTGCAGCCATGATGCAGCGGCTCCTGGGCGAATTATTCCCAGTGCCTGGGATCCATCACCTCTCTTCTGCCAGGAGGACCTGAAGAACCAAGGATGCTTGGCTTCCTAGCCTCGTCGGGCTCTGCCCCAGCCCTCCATGCAAGCCCAACACAGGAAGTCGGGGTGTCTGGAGCGGAAGAGGGCGCAGTCTGTGACACGGAACATTTTAGCCTCTGCGGGTGTAGCTGGTGGGAGGCTGGGCCCAATACCACTTTATTATGGACACTGAAATTTAAATTTCATATAATTTGCACGTCAAGAAATATTCTTCTTTATATTTTTCCCCAACCACTTAAAAATACAAAAATCATTTCAGTTTGCTGGTAAGTGAAGATGGAGGCTGAACAGGGCCTCAGATCTGCAGTCTTCTGCCCTGGCCTTAGATGGTTCTTTTTAAAGAGACCCTTTGAAAGAGACCCTTTCGTTTCCATATTTTAAATACAGAATATTTTATAAAGTTTCCATGTATACACATTTTTTTAAAATGTTACTCTAGGACCACAATTGCCACTTGGTTTGGAATTCGTAGATTCTGTCCTAGACTTCTGGGCCTGAGGCCCCGCCCCAGGCAGCCAGTCCCAGGAGCCTTGGGGAGGCAGCTCCTGAGACCACGCAGTCCCCGGCTCACACGTATACATGGGGCAGGGCACCCCCCCGCATCCACCCTCCCGCAGCTCGTTCCATCCGAAGGACCCAGGATGCCTGGAACCTCACAGCAACCCCCAAGGCCAAGGGGGCGTCCACCAGCTGAGGGAGGCCAGCGGTTGCCCAGGCTCCAAGTGAGGTTCAGAAACCTCGGTTTTCCGGGTCAGCCTCTGCTCGCTCTGGACCTTGTATATAGAGGTGTGCATACACCTCAGAAGCACAGGGCCTGGGCTGGGGGCCGGTACACAGCCATACGCAAGTGTGGGGACCAGAAGACAGTCCCAGGCCTTGGCCCCGGGTCCTTGCAGACTTCCATCTGATTCAGGAGCCCAGTGGGGCCTCGGGAGCATGGGGAAGGGTCAGTGTGTCCCACATCGCAAATTTCAAATGGACACCAAAGCAAGGCTGGGAGGACGGTAGGTATTATGACCATGCCTGAGTGTCCCACTGACACACGGCCTCCCATGGGTGCTGGAGGATCCCCGGCCTTCTCGGTCCCTGTGCAGGGGGATGGGTGCAGCTTGGGGGCAGGGAAGTGGGGGGTCGTTCCCCGAATACCCCCAGATATATGGTAGGGACACACTGGCTTCTGGCCAGCATAGGAGGGGTGAGACCCCCGATCCCCTGGGGCGGGCTCTGCACAACGTTTCCAGGCAGAGAACCGCCACAAAAGACCGGACACAGAGGTTAGGCCTGAAGCACTTTTCCAGCCTCCCCCCACAAAGAGAAAAAGAGGCAGAAACTTTCCCTCTAGGCCAAGGATAAATTAGCCGAGGGCAAACACAGCACAATGATCATTTATCATCTTGAGCCAGAGAGGGTACTGGGAATCCTGTCCTGGCCTCAGGACTCAAGGTCAGAGCTTCTGCTTTCCCTCATTATTTCTATTTTTAAAAACTGTGCTCAGGCCTCTTGCAAAAATAGCAAGAGGTGAGGACATGTCAGGCGCTAACATGCCCCCCTTTGTCAGAAAACCGCAGGGATACAGGAAAAACCGGCCAGGATCTGGGCAAGTGGCATCAAGTCGTCCACCACCAGGGTTGGTGGTCCCCCTGCTGGCTGCACAAGTGAGTAAACTGAGGTCCCCCAGGGCAGGCACACACCAGGGTCAGTCCAGGAGTAAGGCCCTGGAGCCATGGGTACTGGTCCCTCTGAAACGCTGGCCCAGGCGGCCAGAAGGCCCAGGTCCTGGGGTCCTGATGGCAGGGGAGCAGCGAGAGCACGGCTGCCCCCCTGTAGGGCCCCAACCTCTCTGCTCTGCCCATAGGGGAGGGCCTTCCCAAGCGGTGCCTGAGAGCTTAGATGCTGGACGTTCAGTCCCATCACAAGGAAATTAGGATGTGCCCCTTTGGGAAGAGCTGAGGGACAAGGGACATACATGTGTGCGCACACAGACGTGGGTGAGCGTGCACATGTGTACATGTATTCGCGTGTGGATGTGTGTGGACACACACGTGTGCGATGCGTGTACATGTGTGTTTGTGTGTTCGCGTGCGTGTTAGTATGCGTGTGCGTGGCACAGCCCCCTTCCAGGCCTGGAGGAGCAGGGATTCCTGCAAAGGCCAGGAAGCCCCCACTCTTCTCCACCCAGAAGGCTAGGCATCGGCCCCCATCTGGGAGCAGCTGCGCGGAGGTGAGTAAACCCAGGGCAGCGCGTCCTGCTGTACCTGACGTTAGAATCACCAGAGCAGGTCCAAGTCCGCTGGGCCCTGCGAGTCTGGAAAGGGTCACCCTCAGTTGACGCTCCGGGGCCACACTCCACCTCTCCTCTTCTGTCTCCATCTAGAATGCAGCACCTGGCTCCAGGCCTGGAGCCAGACAGGTGGCCCTGGAAAGAGAACAGAGAAGCAGCAGCAGGACAGCCGTCTGCTCTGTCCTCCCGCCAGCCCCCCGAAGGCCCCCGACCCACCAACTCGGAGCCACGTTGGCAGGCTGGGGCTCCTTGGAAAGGACCCTCTGGGGCTGACCGGGGACCTGCCCTTACACAGAGGCCTTGTTTAACCTTCTGATCTACTCACCCCTTCGTTAACTGAACACACATCCCAAAGTGCCCACAGGGAGCCAGGCTCTGCCCTCAGCCCTCGCGCGTGGTGCGTCCAGGGCGAAGAGTAGGAGGGGCGGGGCTCCCGCTCATCGCCAGGGACCAGCGGCATCGCACACCTTCCCTGGGGGTGAGGGGGAGCCCCAGGGTCGCTTTCCCAAAGGCCTCATGACCCGCCTGCAGGACAAAGGCTGCTTCCCACACCAGAGCCCTGGGGAGTTGGTATGCAGACAGCCCTGGGCCAACACGGCCTTGCAGAGCAAGGGGTGGATGCAGGGCAGGCTGACGGGGGAGATGGCTGTGTGGACCCCTGACAAAGGGAAAGGCACTGCACCATAAAGTGGTCCAAAGCCGGTGCTACTTACCAAATTGCCCAGGACCCAGCACCATAATATGACAGCATTTCGCTTCTCATGTTTTCTGTGGTCAGGGGATCTGGTGGCCTGGCTGTGTCTTCAGCCTTGAGGGCTGTCAGGGGGTGGGTTAGGGGTGCCATGGGTGCCCCCAGTCCATGTCACATGGGCCCCTCTGCCTCTTCATTGGCTGCTCACAGCAGGGCAGCAGTCTTTCTAGAGGGAGAGGGAGAGAGAGAGAGAGAGAGAGGGAGAGAGAGAGAGAGGTCAGAGTCCTTATTCCCTGATCTCTGAGGAAGAGCCCTCTATCCCCACACTCTCCCATTAGAACCTAGACCTGGGTCCTGGCTACACACACAGGGAGGGGGTTGCACAAGGGTGGCTACTGTCTGGGATGATAACACTGAGATATGACACCTTAAGGGGAGGGGACCCCACCTGACCCCAGAGTTGGGCCTGCCCCTTGTGCCAAGTGTCCTGCCTGCCATGGCTCAGTTCTGAGGACCCACCCAGGTCTCCACCGAGTACAAGTGTTGCACAACCTTTTTGAAAGTCAAGACCCTTAAAGCTAGGGACTTCCCTGGTGGTGCAGTGGTTAAGAGTCCGCCTGCCAGTGTAGGGGACACAGGTTCGATCTCTGGTCCGGGAAGATCCCACATGCCGCGGAGCAGCTAAGCCCGTGCGCCACGACTACTGAGCCTGCGCTCTAGAGCCCGCAAGCCACAACTACTGAAGCCCGTGTGCCTAGAGCCCGTACTCCGTAACAGGAGAAGCCACCACGACAAGAAGCACACACACTGCAAGGCAGAGTAACCCCCGCTGTCAGCAACAAGAGAAAGCCCGTGCGCAGCAATGAAGACCCAACGCAGCAAAAAATAAATAAATAAAATATAAATAAATTTATATAAAAGAAAAGACCCTTAAAGCTATTCATCCCATCGACCCAGAAGGAAATTACTCAGCTGAAGGACAAACAAATAAAAACATAATAGCAACGAAAAAAAGGCTTCCAGGGCTTCCCTGGTGGTGCAGTGGTTGAGAATCTGCCTGCCAATGCAGGGGACACGGGTTCGAGCCCTGGTCTGGGAAGATCCCACATGCCGCGGAGCAACCGGGCCCGTGAGCCACAACTACTGAGCCTGCGCGTCCGGAGCCTGTGCTCCGCAACAAGAGAGGCCACGATGGTGAGAGGCCCGCGCACCGCGATGAAGAGTGGCCCCCGCTCGCTGCAACTGGAGAAAGCCCTCGCACAGAAACGAAGACCCGACGCAGCCAAAAAAAAAAAAAAAAAAAAGGCTTCCATTCCTAAAGATATTTGTGACATTACGTGTAAAATATACACGTGGAGGAAAAGAACATTTCAGCATTCAAGGGATGGGAGGTGAATCATGGCTGATGAAGTTACTGGAATATGCTTGAGTTACGACAGGTTTCAGCATGACTTAGACCCTGAGAAAATAGTGCCAATTATGTGTTAAAACAAGGTGGTTTGTGCACTGAGACAGAGGCCACGTGGAATGTCCACATTAGTGCTGAAAATGGTAGTAGGTGTGAGCAAATGTGAAAAAGAATGTGTTAAAGTAACAGGATTAGGGGTGTGTGTTTTCCTCAAATTTCTCTTTTACAGAATGATCCAGGTTTTGCTAACATAGAGGAGATGAGAGGTCAGGGCAGGGGGTCCTTGCTGAGCCGGAAGAGCCTGGGGGGGTTGGGGCCCAGGGGCGTGGGAGGTGGAACAGGTGGGTTTGAGGAGGGAGAGGTGGGGAGAGGGTCCGGGTGAGTCCCCGCCTCTGGGAATCTCTCACTCAGGCTCAACGTAATTAAAGAAAGGAAGATTAATGGTGTTAACATTCTCCCAAAATGATGATGGAGAAACTAAGTACTGAAAAAACATTTAAGCTAATGGGAAATGAGGTGTGTGCATATAAATATTTTCCCTCTAGTCAGTTGTGATCAAGGAAGGCAGTGCCTCGGGCTTTTGTGACAAGATACGTCCCTCCCCCACAGTCCTGGCCAGCTGTCACTCAAGCTGGGGCTTGACAGTGAGAAGCAATTGCCCACCGGCTCATTTTATGGCTCATTAAGCAAGCACAGCAGATGCCTAGTCCTGCTTTCGGCCTTGAGGAGAGTTTGAATGTCTGCACTGCTAATGATGCTGGACTGAGCAAAGGTCAGAGCGAACATTCATGGAATCGGAATCTGCACAGAGTCAGGGGCCTGTTTCTCTTCCTGCAATCCTGTGGGTGTGACTAAAAGCCAAGCTGGAACCCACACAACGAGGAAAGTGCACGACTACCTAAGGCACTGGGGAGGGAGTGGCGGGAGTCTCCAAGCGACAGACACACCCGTGTCCTGGGCATCAGGACAGGAGCGGCCCGACTTCATGAGTGTTTTTTTCAACCAAGGCCACATTTAAGGATTTCCTAGGAGGCGGGGTCTTCCCCTGAGGCAGGGAGCAGCTCAAGTCCATTTTCCCTTGGAAATAGTCCTCTTGATTTTTAACATACAAGTGGTTTAGATTCAATGATTTTATACTTGTTAAAAAAAATATGTGGGCCTGTAAATAAAAGTGGATAAAGGGATTAGTCTCCAAAATTTACAAACAGCTCATTTGGCTCGATATAAAAAAAAACACACAACCCAATCAAAAAATGGGCAGATGACCTAAATAGACATTTCTCCAAAGGAGACATACAGATGGCCAAGAAGCACATGAAAAGATGCTCAACATTGCTAATTATCAGAGAAATGCAAATCAAAACTACAATGAGATATCACCCCACACCAGTCAGAATGGGCATCATCAAAAAAGTCTACAAACAACAAATGCTGGAGAGGGTGTGGAGAAAAGGGAACCCTCCTACACTGTTGATGGGAATGTAAATTGGTGCAGCCACTATGGAGGACAGTACGGAGGTTCCTTAGGAAACTAAAAATAGAGCTACAGTAGGATCCAGCAATCCCACTCCTGGGCACGTATCCAGAGAAAAACATGGTTCGAAAGGATACATGCACCCCAATGTTCATAGCAGCGCTGTTACAATAGCCAAGACATGGAATCACCCTAAATGTCCATTGAGAGATGAATGGATAAAGAATATGTGGTACATATATACAGTGAAATATTATTCAGCCATTAAAAAGAATGACATAATGCCATTTGCAGCAACATAGGTGGACCTGAAGATTATCCTACTAAGTGAAGTAAGTCAGACAGAGAAAGACAAATATCATATGATATTGCTTATATGCAGAACCTTTAAAAAAATGATACAAATGAACTTATTTTCAAAACAGAAACTGACTCACAGACTTAGAGAACGAACTTATAGTTACTGGGGAGAAGGGTGGGAGGGAGGGATAGATTGGGAGGTTGGGATTGACACGTACACACTGCTATTTATAAAATAGATAACCAACAACGACCTACTGTATAGCACAGGGAACGCTGCTCAATATTCTGTAATAACCTAAATGGGAAAAGAATTTGAAAAAGAATAGATACATGTATATGTATAACTGAATCACTTTGCTGTACACCTGAAACTAATACAACATTGTTAATCAACTATGCTCAGATATAAAATAAAAAAAAATAAAGTTCAGCCCTTGATTAATTGAGTGAATAAATAAATAACAAAAAATATGAGGATACGTAAATAAAAGTGGATAAAATATCAAAATGCAGCTGCTGAAGGAGTTGCAAGGGGTAGGGGACCTGGAATCCCTCGACCCTGGTCTTGGAGGGGCCAGGGACACCCCTACAGCTCTGCAGGATCTGAGGAACCCCACTGGAGACCCTGGATCCTTTAGAGTGGGAGCAGCCAGGCAGGCCACGCAGGCGGCTCCACAGGGGTGCTCCCTGCAAGCAGACTCCAGTTTGGGAGGCTGACTGGTCTGGCTAGGAGCATGGTACCCACGACCAAGAGGACTGTGCTGCTTGAGAGATCGCTGAACCACGGACAATGTGTGGCCAGAGAGACAGCTGTCGGTGGTGGGTGGTGAATGAGTGATTCTCACACACAGACCGGAGGGCGGCACCTGAGGCCACGGAGAGATCCTCTAGAACTTGCTTCTTTTCGCCAGTGCTTGCTCCTATCAGGGAGGCTAGGACACCTCTGCCTGCCCCCAGAGTCCAAGGGAAAGGTGGCCAGTCACAGAGATCCCACTGGTCTGGCCCCCCGGGCTCCGGGAACTGAAGAGTCCAGGAACTGAATAGCCCCACTGATGCCTGCAGTGCAGCGGGGGCTAGACGGCCACATCCACGGAGATGCTGCGCACACCACCCCCTGCCCCGTGCTGGCGTCATGGGGACCCACGTGGCCGCGGAGACCGTGTCCGAGCAGCCGGTCCACAAGACGACACTTGGACTGGGAAGACTGTGTGAAGCTGGTGATGACGTGACATGAAACCATCTGCTTTCAAGAAGAGAGAGTGGGGAACGGTGGGCGCCATCAGAAGCGGCTGTGCGTTTGCAGGCTGCTTGGGGACTTTACCGCAAACATTTCTGTGGCAGAGCAGGCCAGTGTGTGTAGGCCAGGGTGGGAGTGAGGACCTGTAGGCTTGACTTAACCCTTCCTGGAATGCCCACCAGAACTCCTGGCATATGAAGCTCGTTCTGAGCCCCGCAGTTTGAAAACCCCCAGTTGTCCTCCGGGCTGGAGGGCAGCTGCTGTGGCCCTGGATGTTCACCCCAGCAACTGCCCTGAGGACCGCTCACCCTCCAGGGTGGCGCTGAGAGCACCCCCTCAGGGCCTTGAGCAACCCTCCACGGTGGCGGGGGGCAACCCTGCTAGCATCTGGCTGGGGGACGTTCAGCCTGTCTGGGGTAGAGGGCACAGCAGTGGTGAGAGCTGAGGCCGGAAGCTCGTCCTTCCTGCTGGCGTTTCTCTCGAGTAAGCGGGCTCAGGAGGTGCAGGGGGAAGATGGCAGGGTCATGAGAGGCACTTGGCGACTGGCCAGAAGCAATATCTGGCCCTCATCCGTCCAGCTCCTCAGAGAAGCAGATTCTGTCTGGGGGGCAAAGGAAGTTGCCTGGTCACAGGCTGGATGTCCTGATGGCCACGTCTGCCAGGCTCTGGTGCCCAGAGTCCCTCCACAATTTAACCTCATAGCTCAGGAACCCACTGTCGTCTCTTACCAGGATGGAAAAGCACCGTTTCCTCTAAGAAAGCCTACCGTTCAGACCCATGATTTTTATCAGATGGTTAAACTGGGAGCTGACGAGGAACTGTTGGTCCACCTCAGCTTTACTGCTGAGACCTGGCCCCCGGGTGTCACACCGTGAACCAAGGATGACGGGACGTGAGGGCAGACCCTCAGGTCTGCAGGCACAACAGCATCTGCTCAGAGCTTGTAGGACAGGGTCCTTGTCGTGGACCCAAAGCTAAGGAGAGCTCTCTGCGGGCCCCAGTGGGAATCGGGATGTTGGGCCAGTGACCGTGACGCTGCTCCCTGAGCCCCGAGGAACTGCCTTCCTAAAAGCTGAATTGGACGCGAATGAAACCAGTACTGTGTGGCCAGGTGAGGGTTGCGTCCAGGCCCCGACAGACGCCCACAGGATCAGCGCCACTGGCCCCAGGAGAGGTTCTGGGAAGTGTGGCTCTCCTGTTCTGACCGCAGGGTTCCTTCCGTCAACACCCATTGTGTATGTGTCCCTCTGGACCTTCCTTCAAGGTAAATGTCAGCATCTTGTGGGGCCAGCCAACAAAAACAGCAGCTGAGGGAAATGTCCCTGAGACTCTTCCCTGAGGAAACCTTCAATGCTTTCAATGGGTACTTTATTCAAGCTTGAACACTATGCTGCCCTTGACAATGGGATTTCTTTGTCTTCTGGCAAACAGCGACCAGGGGCTTTTGTTTCTACTTTCCAGAATAGAAGCCTGCTCAGGGAATCCTTCCCCAGAGCACCCAGTACAGTCTCTCCATGCGCGTGGGGAGATGCACACCCTCTGTGAGCTCTCTGCCTGACACCTGATGCCCCAGCAGGGATGGGACATCCACCTGCGGAGCCGGGAGACTTGGTATTAGATGTGAATGTGAGAACTAAGAGGACTGTTCTGCTTTTGCTCTGACACCACCTACTCGGGTCCCATGTCCTAGAAGTAGCCAGGGCCGTGCAGAACCGTGAATGTGACACAGGACACTTCTACCAGGAGCTGGACCGGGAGAGCCCTCATTCCGAGAGATGCAGGCCGTGTCATCCACAGGCACAAGCTCACCAACTTCTTCCCGTACGGAAGGCCGGCTGTGGGTTTTGTCGGAAGCCTCACATGAGCTCTGCTGGTGAGCTGCATTTTCTTTCCATGGATCTGGTGGGATTTGGTGGGCAGGCACCTGGTTGAGGCTGGCCGGCCCGAGTCCCTGGTCCCTCTGATGTGTGATGGGCCCAGGGTGAGCACGACCCCATGGTCTTGGAGACCACCTTGCAGGCTGATGTGAACTCAAGGGTGGAGCAGAGAGAAGAGGTCTGCTTCTCAAGATCACCAGCTGGAGGGAGAGGTAAGCCCAGCATGGGTCTTGGTGACGTCTGTGGAGGAGCTTCTGGAGAGCGAAGCCGCACTCAGGGAGCAGCTCTGGAGACGAGCGAGGGAGGGAGGGAAGGAGGGTCCAGCGACTCTGTGGGTCTCTAAGTGCATCTGTCTGCCACAGTCCGACTCCTGGAAGTTTTCAATGACCTGAGCCAATAAAATGATGTTGAATTTTTATTTTGCCTGATTTAGTTTGGCTTCGACTTCTATTACTTTAAACGAAAAGAATCTTAGAGAGATGCTACTTCAGCCTGCAAAAGAGAAACTTGAGGCTTAGGTGATGCAATGGACTGAATGTTTGTGTCCTCCCCAGATTCATATGGGGAAATCCTAATGCCCAATGGGATGGCGCTTGGGGTTGGAGCCTTCGGGAGGCGACTAGGTCACGAGGGCAGAGCCCTCATGAAAGGGATTAGCGCCCTTGTAAGAAGAGACTGGGGTCCCCTCGGCCCCTTGCACCAAGTGAGGCCATGGCAAGGAGATGGCCACCCTGAGCCAGGAAGTGGGCCTTCTCCCGACCGTGCGGGCACCCTGATCTTGGACCTGCAGAACTGTGAGAAATAAATACCAGTCTGTGGTGTCCTTGGCCTGGCAGCCAGAAGGGCCCGGACAGATGGGCAGGGAGGTGTCCAGGGTCGCCTGTCTGGGAACAGGGGCAGCCTTACTCAGCTCCCATTGCTTTAATCACCAAGAATTCTCAAGCTCCAATGAACACGGGATTCACTGAGGGAGCTTGTTAAATGCAGACTGAAGGGCCTCGACCACAGCTTCTATTCAACGGGTCCCAGGAATCTGCATTTTCCACAGAAGTCCCAGGTGATTCTGGCGCAGACCACATCTTAGTGAAGATAAAATCTACTCTGTAGCGCTTCCCTGACGGTCCAGTGGTTAAGACTCTGCGCTCACGCTGCAGGGGGCACGGGTTTGATCCCTGGTTGGGGAAGTTCCGCATGCTGAACAGCGTGCCACCTCCCCCCCGCCCCCCCCAAACTCTACTCTGTGATACTGGCTGCCCTTGTTCATCCCTGATAGCATCTGCACCCAAACCCTCACCTAGAATCACAGACTTTAGCACTGTCGCCACGTCTCAACGGGTGGAGCTTAGCCTCTGAACAGGCCTGTGTGTCTGACCTCGGCGCTGGCCCTCCAGACCCTGTTAGGGACACAGGTGTGCCCCCTCCTCCCGCAGGGCCTTTTGTACAGAAAGCCCAGGTGACTGGCCCGTCCCCTCTCACACTGTGGGACTTTGGTCTCGTGATGAATCGTGGACGAGATCTTAGTACCCTCACAGGCAGACGCGTGGCTCTGGCAACTGGACAGGGATCCAGGAGGAAACTCTGCTGTGCAGACGTGTCCTCCAGTGTTCTGTCTTCCTTGGGTCTGTGCCCCACGCTCTGCCGCCTGTGCATTTCCTCAGGGGCCTCGGTGGGCCCAGCCTGCACCGAGCAGGGCATCAGGACAGACCAGCTTGAACCCCCTCCACACACACCCACAGAGAAGGAGTTCTGTTCAGACCTGAAAACTCTGCTGCAAGTGAACAGCCCCAATGATCAAAACTTCACCAGTGAAATTCATATTTCTTGGGCTCTTTCTGAGGAAAGGGAAATAGGTAATTAGGGTAAATTGTGACCCCTCTGTGTCACCAAGGGGTGGAGCAGGAGGCAGGAGGCCCTCCAGCGACCCCAGTGGAACCGCAGCCCTTACGTTAGGGAATTTTTGAACTATGTGGACCAGCTGGCGGCTGTTCTCACAGGGGCTGCCCACGCCGGTCTACCCAGCACCACGCTCCCTCCCGTGGCCATGGCACGGCGCGGCCCTTCCCTGTCGCCCTCTAATTCTCCTGACCAGCCGCAGATCCCACGCCTTCCTGAAACACTTCCCCATCTGGCTCCCACTCACCACATTTTCCTGTTTTCGTTGGTCCACCCGGCCTCACCAGCCTCCTTCGCACAGCGTCACTGTCCTGCCTCCATCCTGGCGCTGCTCTCCCCCGCATCGCTTCCCTGCTCGTGGCTGCGACCCCTCGGCTCTGAGCATCGGCCTCTGATCCCCAGCCCCAGCCCCAGCCCCAGCCCCAGGTCTGAATCCAGGTCCACGTGCCCTACAGCCTGGGGGGCCTCTCCTACGGGTCGTGTGATAGGCCGACCATGTCCTCTCACACCTGCCGTGAGCCTGCCCTCTGAAGTCAAGGGTTCTGTCCATCCCCTCTGCCCTCCCTCTGTCTACCTCACACCTGTCCCAGACCCCTTCTCCCTGCCCCCACCATTCCCCACGGTCAGAGCTGCTGCCCCTCCCGAAGGCACGACCGAGGCCGTTCCCCACTCGCCTCCTTCCTCCTTCCCCCAGTAATTGGGCTGTCACCTCCTCTCAGGGAACTTCTACTTTCCATCAGAAGAGCAGCAAAAATTAAAAAAAGAAAGAATTTGTGAATACCTGTGACAAAGATTGCTAGTTCGAGCTGAGGTCTAGAAAAAAACCCTGCTTTCCTGAGTCACACTCACCCCCTGCACCAAAAGAGTGGGCTTTTCCCGCACCCGCTGGGCGCCCTGTGGTGCCCTCAGTTCTGACAGATCTCATGGGTGATGGCTCAACCCCTGGGATGGCCCCCACTCAGGTGCCAGGGCTAGGTTGTTACCTGTGCTTCTGACCAACCAGCTATAACACAGGGGGTCCCCTGACCTCCTCTTTGGGTTCATTTATCTGCTACAGTGGCTCACAGAACTCAGGGAAACACTCCTTACATTTACTGGCTTATTATAGTAAAGGATGTGATCTAGGAACCGGGCCGCACAGCAGGAAGCGAGCGGCAGGCGAGGGAGAGAAGCTTCATCCGCGCTCCCGGTCGCTCGTTTTGCTACCTGAAGCACTCCCCACCACCTGTCCGTGGAAAAATGATCTTCCACAGAGCTGGTCCCTGGTGCCAAAATGGTTGGGTGCTGCTGGTCTAGGATACAAATGCCCAACTTTCAGGTGGGCACATGGTCACCTGAACTATTGATGCATTTCCCAGACTCTGCTGCAGTCGGTATAGGTGGACAGGTAAGCTGGAGAGGAAGATGCATAAGCAGGAGTGGTGTCTGAGAGCTTCTGGAAATCTCCTTGCAAGCTGGGGAGTGGGAGATGTGAAGGCTGCAGCTCCAGCAGCCACTTTGGGAGGGAGAAGGGAAGTCATGAGCAATGGGGTAGAAGCATTCCTGGTCACTAGTGACCCGGGTGTGGATTTCGCGTCAGCTGGGAATGCCAACCTCTGTGCCTCCTTAACATGAAATAAAATGCACTTCTACCTTGTTTTAGCCACTGTTATTTTGGGTTTCTGTTTACGCAGCTGAACCTAATCATGGGAATAACAAACAACGCTGGCCACATCTGTGATTATTCCGAGGCAGCTGCTGCTACAGTAACCCACAGAGCCTTCGTCAGCATCCTCTGCCACGTCCCCGTTCTCGTGGTGGCCCTCAGTCCCCAGGCCGCTAAGAGGAACTGACCGCTCTGACCCTGCTCAGGAGGCAGCTTTCGCATGCTCCGGGAAACCCATGACTCAGTGTCCACCTCTCATCACAGCGCCCTGTCCCCACTGGTTAACATAAAGTCCTGCCTTCCTGATCTCGTCGCTTGTCACCAGGAAAGACCTCCTGGACCAGGGTCTTCTGCCCTGCAGACCATGCCGTCTGTCACAGCTTCCGGGCTGCCTGTCGTGCTGAGATGCGAACAGAAGGAGAACAGGGAGGCAGAGGCCTCCAGAGGGGCCCAGAGAGGGAGACGTGCAGCGGCCACCTGCCCTTGGGCCGGTTCGAGGAGGCTCTGCACGCTCGGCATCTCCTTACACTGTGCCGTGCGGTGCCCTGTGTGGTGGGTGGCATGACCCCAGCTCTGGACATGGTGGGGAGGTGACCATCCAAGGTTACGCGGCAGGTAACCCAAACCCAACCTGTTGTCTTAACCACCTGCTCTGTGTGAACAGGCTTCGGATGTAAACCATGCACAGCCTGTGCCCAGACACTGCTGTCAATTCCTCGGCACCTGAAACTTCTGTGCCCCTAAGGGAGTGTGTCACCTGCCCACGAGGCCTGAACCTCGTGTGGGAGGAGCTGAGCCAGTCTGGTCACCTGCAGTTGGTTCCCAAAATGCAGCCACGCAACTGCCCAAGACAAACAGGTCCTGTATAGAAGGCAGATCCCGGAGGTACCAGAGCACCAGGGGTGGGACAGGAAGGAAAAAGAAACAAAGGCTCTGGAGAAAATCCACGTTCTCAGGGCAAGGTTGCTGGGAAAGGCCAGGTCCTCCTTCTAGACCTATCACGTCAGCAACCAAGCAGCTGCTTTAGGAACCATTAAGCTGACTGTGCTCACTGATGATATTTTAGGTTTTGTTGAAATTCTAAGCTTGTCCATCTTTCATAGTAATCCAACAATGGGTCATCCATCATGGTTACAGCTTCAGAAAGAGAGGGCAGCAAGTGTCATGTCCTATAACGTCCCCAGCAATGTTTATTTTTTCTTTAATTAATCTCCAGGGCTGCCTGGAGAGAAGCACTGCCCATGTGGATGGCGGGCAGTTAGTGGGTTGGGCTCGTGTAGCTGCTGATGCGACCTGAATGGGAGGCCGCACCGGTGGCCTCTTTATTCCAAGGAAGATCCAACGATGATGACCAGAAAGCCCTGTGCTTTCCTTCCCTCTGGGCCACCACACACATGGTGGGGCAGGGCCAAGAGGACGCTGGCCACAGGACCACGGCACGTGGCTGTACAGCCCTCCCCCCACCACCCGTTTGATGTCTCTGGGATGATCCTGTCCCTTAAACCTATTGTCACAGACACACCCTCTGTGTACTATGCGGGGGGCTCCATTCAGAAGCAGCTCGGGCAAGCAGTCCATGCTGAAACCCTCGAGGTCCTCCACCCAACCCAGGCTTGGCATTTGCAGAGGTGACCTAGCCACCCACCCACACTGTGTCCTGGGACTATAATCATCTGCCCTCAGGGCCAGCCTTCTGTCCCTTCAGGAGTGCCCACGACAACCCCAAATGTCTCTAGAAGCATCAGACCCCTGAGGCGTAGCTTCAGGACCCGCTCAGCTCCGGAGTGAGCCCAGGTGTGGAGCAGAGCAGGTCCAAGACCAGGAGGGAAGACCAGGAGGGAAGAGGGCTGGTGATGGTGGCCACAGGGAGGGGCCCTGGAGAGTCAGGACCATGAGAGAGGGGGGGCAGGGTCGCCGGCAAGGACTAGCCTCTTAGACACTGCTGAAAAGGAGGCTGTCTTGTGTCTCTTGGCTTTTCTGTAAGTACCTGGGAATCTGCTAGGACCCTCACAGGGTCTCACTCGGGTCTAACCTCTTGAGGACCAGGACAGCGTCCTTGGCCGTGATGTGCTCAGCACAGACCACAGGGCATCTGCTGAGTAAATGCACAACTTGCCACAATTATAAGAGTCAAATAGAATCACTGAAAATCACCAAAAGCTATGCAAAAGTGGGTGCATCACGCAGTAAGTAAATCTCCTTGTACCTGAACTTTGCATAACTGCAGGTATAAAAACTGAATTTGACGGAATAAGAAATGAAGGTTGACCCATCCCAGGGCAGAACCCCGCTGGTGGCCATGACTGTGGGTAAAGGTCTAACAGCTGGCTCTCAGGAACAAAAACATATGCATGTATGTATGTGTACAAGCCTATTGTAAATTCTACTAAAGTGTCTGGAGCACATAGTTTACAAGTAATTTAAAAAATACACAATACTCTTCATTGTAATTTCCAACCAATTGATTCTCACAGAATACTTCTGTGGATTTTTGGCGAACTCTCGTCTCTACAGGTAACCTATGCCTGTAATCGATCAGCGAGGGTCCTTCCCACGCCCACGTTGGTGGATTTTTTTTTTTTTTGCATTAACGGATAGGACAAAAATGAAGCCACAGAACTCAGTCTGATCCTCTCGTTTGCCAACAGCTTCTTGGCTGAACTGGATTATAGTTTCCTAATACTTAAAGAATATTTCCTCCACTTTCCTGTGCTGTTCACACTGTATTGGCTTCAACACAGTATTAAGTTTAATCTGCACTGTTAACGTTTTCTCTGTCCTTTTATTGAGTCAAGACACTCTGCAAAGCAATAAATCAAGTGCTGATTTGCAGGTATGCCCACATCTGGGGTGTAGACATTCCTGCTACGACCTAGTTCAAGCCACACCTCACAGGACTGACACAGAGTGGGAGCAATGGTCAGTGGTAATTGTGGGTGGAACTAGGAAAGGGGAGACACAGTGTGTGGGGTGTCTTAGGCACACACACTGTGCACCCGATACCAAGACCAGGGATTTAATTATAGTTACAGAACAAAAGGCGTATGTATCCGCTTCACAAATAAAAAGAACCATTTGATAGGAGCTGGGAGATGACAGGGGGAGGGAGAGGCAAAGGGGCAGGCAGGGCACCCAGCTCACCTTGCAGGACTAGAAAGAGGCCTGCGCATATTGGCTTAAACCAGCTTCCGAGGCTGCTGCTGAGTTCTCTCCTCTCGGGAGCAGAGCGCCAGGAACGGGCACCTGGCTGTCTGCTGCCCTGCGTTCACTTTTGTCTGCTTCCTTGCTGCTCCCTCTGGGCCCCGGGGGTCCCCTCATCTGTTAGTCTCCTCTCCACTCCTCTTTGCCGAGCCCCTCTTACAACACAGCACTCTAAAATAGCTTTTCTTTATTAAAATCCATTTGCTCTAAAGCTCTTAGGCAGCATTATGAATACTGGTTTTAAACATTAGCCAGAGGATTACAGATAAAATAGAAACTATTTCTCAAAGAAATTTCCTCTAAAAATAGACCAGTTTCTGCTCTCACCTTATTTTACGGAAGCGCATCAGAGGGAATGCTGGACCTGTGTCCAGGTGAAGGTCACTTATGCCTCTTCATGTTATTCCCAGGAATTACTCAAGAACAGATGAAAAGAAAATAGAGGGGAGTTGTCTAAAAAGAGATGTCCATGGAAACAGGTCTTCCCAGCCAGGGAACGAGAGTTTTCTGCATAAATAACTCAAATAAACCAGGACAAAAGCTGCACCGACCCTGCGGGGCTCAGGACCCTGCCGTCTGGCTGGGTGTTACTGCCCACGGAGCTTGAAAAGCCTGTACCAAAGAGCTCCGGGAGCTGTTCCATTTGCCTGTCATTCTTCCCTTGAGCTCTGAAAGGCTTTCTCTCCCAAAATTCAGTTAGTCGTTCTGGAAGAAGCTGCAGAGACAGCCCGACTGACTGGGCTACTTAACTCCGTTCAAGTTACTGAAGATGAACAGATCGCTTTAGTGTCACGGGTACTTGATTTCATTCTCCATTTGCAACAGTGAAAATTGCATGATGGCATGGTAAAATACCCCCAAATTATAATTAATTCTAATTAGCCAACACAATCTTAGTGCACTAAAACCTTCATTAACCAGAACTGAAATAGCCAGAATTGCCATGCTGTACTCCATTTATTTATAAGGGAGAGACAGGTCAAGTAGAAATACAATCTAAAACCAAATTATAATACGAACTTCAGGCAACATTCTGGGATTGGTCTAGCACTGCCCTCGCCGGTAATGCAGACCACATTCAAATTTGCCCATGGGGACCATGCCTTGGTTGACCCCTCCATCTGTCCTGCCAGGCCCAAGTCCCCTCGCCCCTCCACACCCTGGGGGCGTCAGGTCCTCCCCTCTTCTTCCTGGAGGCCTTCCTCCCAGCCTACATTTCTGCCTGGGTCCAGCCACTCGTGCTCATTTCAAACGCTGGGCTGCAGGCTTAGCTGACATTCCTTCCTTGACCTTTGTTTTCACTGCCTTTCAAGAATACATCACTTTTGCCTAGGAGAGTTTAGGACAGGACATACCTTCCACCCACCCCCATCCCAATACCCATGGACCTCACTGCTACAGCCCCCAAATCTCAAGAAACATAACTCAAGGGGTGTGGGGAGAGGTGAGTGGGTGGGCTGTCTGGGAGCTAAGGGGCACCTCCCAGGTGGGCAAAGCATGAACAGGAAAGGCCTCTGTTACCCCACCTGGCCCACCTCACACACAAGGGGGAAAGGAGGCATCCCTCTCACCCCTCAGCCCAGACTGCACGGAGCTTGTTTGCCTATGGCAGCCCTTCTCTCCCCATTACTGGGCAGGTTAACTTCACGTGGAGGGGGTGACACCACCCATCTCAAAGTGGAAATGACCCCCAGAATCCCTTCTGGTGCGAAGACCTTCAGCGACCTGTCCAGGCCGGGGCCACCCACTCCTGTCTCTGAGGCGTCTCAGCCTATTTCCCAGGGGCTCCTTCCCCCAACTCTTCCCTGGTCTCCTGACCCCACACTCCCTTTGACCCCCCCCCCCGCACTCCCTGCAGAGCCCTGGGCTGGACAAGGGGCGGAGTCCTGGCAGCCTAGGTCCCCGCGGAGAAAGGAACCTCCCCCCCCACCCCCGACCTCCAAACAAAGCAAAAAAAATCTAACAAGGAAGCGAGGACCTTACTTGGCCGCGGGCCTTTAGAACGCAAACGAAGCTAAGACGGACAGCAGAACCGAGGCCATTAGGACAGGTTAAAGTGATGACCGTCCCTTCTTGATCATTAATATACACTTAGAAAATCGTAATTCCCATGACGTCCCTGTTAGAGAAAACCTTAGGCTGAAGATGAAAAACGACATTTTGTGTCCGTGTGGGCGATAACCCGCACTTAGAAGCTTAAAGCCGGCTGGGAATTGCGAGGGACCCCGCGCAGGCGCAGAGCTGAGCGCCGGATCACCGCACGTCTTCGCTGCCAGGGGAGGTGAGTGTTCGGTGAGAGAGGAGAGGTGGTAGAGGACATTCGGGAGGTAAGGGTCAAGATGATGGTCAGACGAGCTGAGGGGTGGGCCTTCTGCCGGCTGGAAAGCCGAGTAGAGCGTATGCCTTCGAACTGGGCAGTCCGAGAAGGCCTCGACCGGAGCAGCCGGGACCATAAAGGGACTCGCAGGCGCCTAAGTGGCGACGAAGGCGGCGCTGCGCAGGCGCGGTGTGACCATCGGGCCCGCGCAGGCGCAGTCTGGCGGCGGCCCCTGAGCAGGCGCAGTCTGGCGGCGGCCCCTGAGCACGCGCGGAGTGGACGCCCGTGGTTAGCAGGCTGGTTGAACAGGCTCGTCTACGGTGTCAGGTGTGTCTCGCCCGTCTCTGTCGCCTGTCATGCTTTCCGTAGGGGCGTTTGTGGTGTGCGGCCGCCGCCATGTAGGAGCCTCCGCAGGGAGCCGGCCCTGCCTCTCACGCGCGCGGCTCAGGCCTGCTCTCCCCTCGGCGCGCATCGGGGCGACGCACTCTGCCCTTCTAGCCCGCGCCGGCCGGTGACGCCATCGGAAGGCGACCGGAAGAGCCGGCGCCGCGTCACCTCCGCCCCCTCCCCTCTTCCTGTGTCCCCTCTCCGTATCCCGTCCCTTTTTCCCTTTTCTGACTGCAAAGTGGGCCTCTTTAACCTGTTTCTGGGCCCCGTGGGGAAGAATGAGAAGCAGAGTAGGAGGCGAGGGAGCAAGGAGCGAAGGAAGGTCCTCCCTGCAGATTGTCTGCAATCAGGCCACACTTTGGTTGGAGCAGGTGCACGGATGAATTTGTCTCTTTCAAGTAAACAGGTGTTTAATAACGGTTTCACATTTATATTTAGTATGTTGTCATCACTGCTAAGAGTAGAGACCTCCCTGGCCAGCAAGAGGACCGACCACCCAGGATGACCCACCTTCCAGGGGCTCGGCCCTGGGTGCCCTGTGGGAGAGCTGGGGCCAGGCAGGCTTCTACTGGGGTCTTGCAAGGAGGGGTTGGGGAGGGTGTGTGCCTGGCCTCTGCCCTCACCTCCCTCTTCTCCCAGCCTGTCTTAGCTAAGTTCCTCCAGCTCAGAGGTTACTGTGTAGGTTTAGCCTCTCCGACTTCTTCCTGTTGTTTAGTCACTCGTTACCTTGTGCACCAAGAGGAAGGCGTCCTGGAGCTGCATCCTTCCTGCGTGGGCCATGGGGGCGTGAGTGCGAGGAGTGGGTAAGACTATGGGCATTCGTGCAAAATAAACGTGTTGAAATGTTAGCTGTGTGTGTTCACTTTATGTTTTGCCTTTTACCCTCATTTCAAGCCTATGGTTTATGTAAGTCATTGTTCCAAGGATTTTAGTTTGCTTTAAATCAGAATTACTCTGAAGTTAATACGTAAGCAGATTCTCATGAAAGAAAAAAAACTAGGTGGGGAAGGGGATGCAAGGAGAGTGCTTACGAGAAGTTCTGATCTAAAAATAATCCAGAACGACCATTTCTTGCCACCTCTCCAGGGTAATTGATACATATTGTGGGGGAGTTGCTTTGAGGCTATTCCAGCATCCTGTTTCTCCTCAGATTTTTGCCCAATTTCTGGAAATAGTTATTACAGGGTTGTTTGCCTAATGGTGATATTCTATTTCCCTCATTCCTTCCTTTTTTAGTTATTTATTTTTGGCTGTTCCTGGAGGCATGCAGGATCTTAGTTCCCTGACCAGGGATTGAACCCGTGCCCCCTGCATTGGGAGCTTGGAGTCTTAACCACTGGACTGCCAGGGAAGTACCCCCTTCCTCATTTTTTAAAAAAAATATTTGTTTATTTATTTGGTTGAGCAGGGTCTTAGTTGCAGCTTGCCAGCTCCTTAGTTGTGGCATGCGAACTCTTAGTTGCAGCATACATGTGGGATCTAGTTCCCTGACCAGGGATTGAACCTGGGCCCCCTGCATTGGGAGCGTGGAGTCCTAACCACTGTGCCACCAGGGAAGCTGCTTCCTCATTTGTTAATAACATTTTTTCTGTAGGAAAACACTTCTTCTTCCACATTTATTTATTTGAATATTTATATGAGTATGGGCTGAGATCTTTTGCTCTATGGGAGATTAGCCAATACTGTCATTATTAATTAATGGCACACTCATTATATTAATAAGTAAAGATTACTTTTTCCTCAAATCATTCCAGCTCTGGCCATTAGGAGCCCTTGATATCAGACTCCTTGATATTTACTCCGTGAAGTCCTCAAGGATGTCCTTCTTTCCAACATCCTGTTTGCAGCTGGAGATGTGGGGTCAGTTTGCAAGGAAAAAGAAGTCGTTCAGACGGCTGGTCCCTGGAGAGGCGATTTACTGCATAAATGGCGAAATCGAAGGATGAACACTGATGGTGGCAGTGGTGGTAATGTGGCCATTTGTCGGGTGTATTGGGTAGTGGGTGAAGCATTTGGGACACACTTTTTTATTAAACCCTCATCGTAAACCTAAGCCTCACCTTCGCTATCCTGGTTTTACCCAGGAGGAGGTTGAGTCTGGGAGCCTCAGGGCCTGAGCTGGGTTCACGCTGCCTAAGAAGAGGAGGGAGGGGTTACAGGGAGCCCGTCCTTCTCCATTTGCTGGGCATCCACGCTTGGAGGGAATCCCCACCAGGCAGAGCAGTGCTGCGCTTGCCTACGTTCTTTGCAACGGCTCCATCCTTGCAGGGCAGCTGATAAAAAGGGCCCTTTCTGGGGCTTCCCTGGTGGCGCAGTGGTTGAGAGTCCGCCTGCCGATGCAGGGGACACGGGTTCGTGCCCCGGTCTGGGAAGATCCCACATGCCGCAGAGTGGCTGGGCCCCTGAGCCATGGCCGCTGAGCCTGCGCATCCGGGGCCTGTGCTCCGCAACAGGAGAGGCCACAACAGTGAGAGGCCCGCGTACCACAAAAAAAAAAAAAAAAAAAAAAAAAAAAAAGGGCCCTTTCTGTGTGCACGTGGGCATATGTTACACCCATTCCCAGTGGAGCTCCAGGGGCTAAAAATAATCACGTGTTTTCTGTTTTATCCAGAAAAGAGGAAATGTGCAGTGTTATTTCGTAACATTTACTATTTTGGAAAACTTGAATTTTGTCCGCATGTATTTTTAAAATGTCTTTGGAGCTGTCCTTGGAGGAAAAGACATGATGCAGATTTCACCAAAGGTCCGTCTGCTTTGTTGTCCACATCTTCAGGAAACAGCTCCATGGAGAAGGGGAACCATCCCTCAACACACATGGCCAAGGGATGGACGTGCAAACAACCCCCCAGATCAGGTCATGGGGGTCATAGGAGGAAAGCCAGCTCTCAAGGGGCCCTGGGACCTCTCAGCCCAGGCCAGAGGGGAGAAGGGACCTGCCCAGGGTCCCTTGGCATGGCCTGTTCTGCGTACAAGGGGAGGCGTGCTGCCCCACGGCCACCGGCTGCCTGCAAGAGAGCCAGGCTTCATGGTCCAGGCTCAGCATCGGACCTTCCCCTGACCCCCCTTGGGCTTTGTGTGGCCTTTGTTTCTTGAGGCTTGTTTGCTCCTATGTGAGCCAGTACCGCTGAGACACTGTCCCGGTTGTTTTTTTTTTTTTTTTTTTTTGCGGTACGCGGGCCTCTCACTGTCGTGGCCTCTCCCGCTGCGGAGCACAGGCTCTGGACGCGCAGGCTCAGTGGCCATGGCTCATGGGCCCGGCCGCTCCGCGGCATGTGGGATCTTCCTGGACCAGGGCATGAACCCCTGTCCCCTGCATCGGCAGGCGAACTCTCAACCACTGCGCCACCAGGGAAGCCCTGTCCCGGTTGTTTTTAAGGCTCCCCTGTAGGAGGCTACCAGGCTGATGGTCACAGGCTGGTGATACCAGTGCAGCTCCGCGCCCTTCCTTCTCACTGAGACTCGGAAAGTTAAGAAATATGGAAAGAACAAACAAACAAAGTAAAGGAGACACAAGTCGCCCACAGCACAGGAAGCTGGGAATGTGGGTGTGTAATCACTGAGACCATAGGGATATTTCTGGCGAGCCAAGGGCAGAAGGACTATGGGCAGGTGTGGTTATGGCCGCACCTGCAAGAGCGCCCTTCCTACCCAGACCCTCTTGCATGTGCAGACTTGAGCAGAGGCACTGGGGTGGGGCTGGGAGGGAAGCATTAGAATATGTGGAAAGAACAGAGAACACAAATATGTGGAAAGAACACGTTTCCTATAGATATTCAGTGGTAATTTGAAAATGTAACAGACAAGCTGAAACCTGATCTCAATTGGACAAGCTAGGAACAAAGTCATCCAGGAAGGCAGAGGCTTAATGTGAGAAAGCTCAGTGTCACTGAGGTTATAAAAATGGTGTGACAGGGCTTCCCTGGTGGCGCAGTGGTTGAGAGTCCGCCTGCCGATGCAGGGGACACGGGTTCGTGCCCCGGTCCAGGAAGGTCCCACATGCCACGGAGCGGCTGGGCCCGTGAGCCATGGCCGCTGAACCTGTGCATCCGGAGCCTGTGCTCCACGGCGGGAGAGGCCACAACAGTGAGAGGCCCGCATACCGCAAAAAAAAAAAAAAAAAAAAAAAAAAATGGTGTGACCAAGGTAGAGACAACTGTGCCCTGGAGAGCAGATTAATTCTTCTGGGTTTTAAGGACTCAGGATAAGTCAAAGCAAAAATATATTTGGATCTTTCTAAACCCACTGTATGGTTGCGCCCCCCCCCCCAAGACGGAGGTTCTCTTGCTCTGTGGACGCCCCCTGGTCGTCCAGTCCCTGCCTGACCTACACCCACTCACATGACTGACTTTCCCTTTTCATCCTAGAGCCTAATCAGTAAAATGCCTACATGCTTGCCCCTGGTCCCCCCAGCTAGTGACTTCTAATCTTTAGAGCTAAACATCTCCACCATGGTAGCTTATCACAGGGACAGGGAGGGCCGTGCTCCTCTACTGGTTTCCCTGGTAACTCAACTGATGAGCCAGCCTGACATCAATTCCCCCTGTAACTGGTAACGCCCCCTCCCTTCAGGAGGGAAGACAGTCCCCACCTTGCTTCAGGCGCATAAGGTCCCTGTCCATTAAGCCACTGATGTCTCTGCTGCTGACTCCAGGCTCTCTGGTCTCGAGGCTGGGCGAGGACATGGCTCGTAGGCCTGCAGGGGGCAGCCCACCACCTACTAACGTGATTCACACGCTCATCTGGAGGGACAGGTGGACAGGAAGAACCGCAGTGTTCTAACCGAAGAGTCGAGTACACAGACCCTTTATCAGATACTGAGCTGGTACACGCGCCCGCTGTGGGAGTCCAGACGGGACGGAGCTCTTCTGACTCCAGAGGGACCCGCGCTGCGTCCTGGCAGGGCTGCGTGCTGCTGACGGTTAGAGTGACGGAGTGAAGCAGGGTTATGACTCCGTCGCTCCTGGCGCGATTCTGACACAGCAGGGTCCTGGCTTGCAGGGAAAATGCGGGGATCATGGAGGCTTCTCGTCAGCAGCACACTTTCACCGCAGATAGGAAAACACCCTCACACTGTACTTACACTCCGTGGGTTTGAGATTGTCACACACACAGCCTTTGAAGTAAACACACAGGCCCTTTGGCCCAGCAGTTCTACTTTGGGAATCTATCCTCGCAAAATAATGAGTGACCCCAGCCAAGCTACGTGCAGAAAGATGTTTACTTCTATATAAAACATCAGAAACAATGTAAGTACCTACCAGTCAGGAGATACATTACGATACAATCATATGGTGAAATATTTTGTGTTGTGTTTGTGGCAGTGGAGTATTTCTGAGGTATAATTTCATGGGGGTAAGTTTACAGAGTAGTATGTACAGGAAAAATAGTACAGGTCAAAAAAATGCACAGAAAAACCTGGAAGGCAGGGAGGTTTAGGAAAGGACGCTGACTGTGTGAAAGTATGTCATGTGGAGGGAGGAGAGGAGGGAGGGAGGAAGGGTTCCAGCAAATACAGGGAAGGAGCTTGTGGAAGACAGGGGACCCTCCGAGGCCACCCTTTAACCCCTCCTGACATTTCTGTCCTGCGGCTTGGCCTTCGCTTAGGTTACCAGCCCCAGGATTATAGCTCAAGTTCAGGAGCCCAGTGGCCTTTAGGCTCCCTAAGCTGGACCGAGCCTGGCAGATTTCCAGGGCAGCTGGGCTGCCAGTGGGGCTCTCAGGGCAGTTCCCCAGGCTGGGCCACAGGCTCCACTACTCTCCTCGCCCGCTCCTTCCCCACGCAGGCGTCCCAGAAAGGACAGTCGTTCTCCTCCAGACCCCTCCGTTGTCCTCCTGTCCTCAGCGGGGACCCCATCACCCTGTGGAAGGGAGGTCCTTGCAGCCCAGAAGCAGGCCCAGCCCTCAGGGTGCCCCAGCCACAGTGAGCTCTTCTGGGAAGGAAGTTCCACCCACAGTCAGGCCCAGCTAGTGGCCAGGGCAGGGCCATGCTGACAGCATGGTGGACAGTGTCTTATGTCACCGGGCCTGCACGTCTTGGGCCTTGCCTGCGCCAGCCGGTCGTTTGCCGGGAACTGGAGACGCACAGGTTCTGAAGTGAGACGGCGGTTGTCACCTCCATTATATTCTAACCCCAGGATGTCTTGGGATTGTACTTGAAGGCTGGTGTACCAGGAAATCAACCTATTCTCCGGGGGCTGTGCTGCTTCTACTTGGGTTCTCTGGGTTTGGTGTGTGTGATGGGGGGACCTGACGGAGGGTTCCAGGTGCAAGAGAAGCAGCCCCACCAAGTGTCTTGCCACAACCCGGTGGTGCCTGTGAGCCTGGGCTCAGAACCTGTCAGTCACTCAACCTCTCGGTGCCTTGGTGTCTCCGTCTCTGAAATGGATATGATAGCAGCAGCTATTTCGTAGACCTATTATGAGATATTAGTAACGAACACACGTAGAAACACCTAGAACACAGGGTGGCGTGTGGGAAACACTCCAACGTGTCAGCTTGCTGTAAAGACCAGTCTTCTGTCCTGACGGTAGAAGCAGGCAGCAGTCTGCCCCTAGTGGCCTGGGGTCACCAGGAGGGCCGGTGAAGGACTCGGGGCTGGAGCTGTGCCATTGCCCGTCGATGACATAGCCGCCCTCCAACTGGTCACTCTGTAAACGACACGCAGTGAGCAGGGTCCAGGGTCAGCCCCCAAGGATTCAGTAGGCACGACCTGCCCTGTGCACCCAGTGCCCCTGTCAGTGGATCTGAGCCATCCCGCCCCTGGGAGATGAGGGAGCTGGGCTGTCACCTGAGTGTCTGCAGCTGAGGGTGGACTGACACATTCCAGGACACAGAGCTGGGGCCCAGCCCGTGGCTGCTCGCTTTGACGGCATTCCCTGAACCCCATCTCGGAGCAAGGATGGGGTGGAGCCACAGTCCTCATAAGATTGTTTCCCCTTCCTTGGATTTATGAGCCAAGCAGTGGGGTTGGGATGTGTACGATGGTGGCAAATCTGCCATGAGAGGGCAGACCCGGTAGCCTACCTCCTCCCGACAGAAGTTTCACAGAGTGGACACCTGCGTCTCCTGCAGCATGGGCGGGACCCAGAGAGGACGCACTTCCTTGTCAGTTCTGAAACTGGGGCATGTTGGACGGGGGTCTCCCACCCACGCCAGGCAGCTCTCAAGAGACACGGGCAGGCCACAGCCAAAGGGAAAGGCAGATGCTTCGATGCATGTGTCGGAACAGAGGGAGCAAACCACTGGCAGGCTCAGCATGTACGTACGTACGCACCTCGGGGAGGTGAGAATTAAAACTCCAGGGTTTAACAGCAGTGTGAGCCGAGTCACGGCAAGGGTGTGGGGCACCAGGAGCCCTCCCATCCCGTGGGTGGGGGGGTACACGCGTAAGGTCCTAGAGCCTCTGGGCAGATACTCGGATGTCTCTCCCAAGGCCGAGCACACACTGACTTTGGGACCAGCGAATCCAGAGGTGTCAGGTGCCCCTCGACAGCAGAACGAAGTCACATACAACGTGGGGACAACCGGTGTGAATGCATCTCAGAAATGCCAGTTCAGTGGAGGAAGCAGGGTGCCCACAGCACAACCAGTACAGACAGGCGAATGCACCCATGATGGCGGGAGCGTGGCTAGTAGTCATTCTTGGGGACTGGTGACTAAGGCATTTGGGAGCCTTCTAAGGTACTTGGAACGTTTTGTGTCTTGGTCTGGGTGTGGATTGCACATGTGTTCAGTTTATGAAGCCGTACTCTGAGCATATCCTCACTTTATTAGCGCGACACTCGAGAAACAAAAGCGCCCTGACCAAGGGGCTGCAGTCGTGTCCCACGTGAGGTGCCTGTATGGCCTCGGACAACCCTTCCCATCTGGGCCTCAGTTTTCATGACTGTGGAGCAAGGGGCTGGACGCAGCTGAGGAGACCTGAGCCCTGTCCACAGGCATTTTCACACTGACCTTGAGCCCTGGCCGCAGGGCTCAGGGTTGGGAAATCGCACGGTGACTCACTTCCCTCAGCTCATCCAGAGCCAGCCAGAGCCTGATCTCACTTTTTCCACTTGGAGGGAGCAGCAGGGGGAGGGGCCTCTGAGTGTGGTGGGCAGGTGGGTTTGGGGGGGGGCATCCACCAGCCCTGCTAGCTGCCCCACCTGACCCTCACTCGGGACCCTGGGGATGCAGGTGCAGGGCCGTCTGTGCCCAGGACTCCCACCCTCCTTCGGGCCTCTCCCTGCAGCTGGAAGGGTCTTCTGGCCTCTGCGGAAACTTGTTATCATGATGGTTCAGAAAATCTGAGTAATTGATTAACACTCAGATTGTGAAAATTGTGATGGTTCAATGCTTTCTGTATGTCAGGCTGTGCTAGAGACTGTAGCCTTCAACACATCTGCGTGCTGGGGGCTGGCCCAGGGGTGGAGAGTTGATAACATCTTTTACAGGAGAGTAAACTGAGGTCACTTGCTCAGGCCCCCAAGGTGGTCCCAGTGACCACAGCAATCTGCAACATCACACGCTAGGTGCCTGCTAATTCTTTGCTTTTTGCATTTTCATTGTATTTAATCTTTGTTCATCCCTTTATTTGTTTACTTATTTTAAACAGCTTTATTGAGTTATCATTCACAGACCACACAATGCACCCATTTAAAGGGTCACCTCAATGGTCTTGGTTTATTCTTGGATGAGAGCAACCATCACGTGGTCAATTCCGGGGTGTTTCCATCACCACAAAGAGCAACCTGTACCCTTTAGCTAACGCCCCCCCCCTGCCCCCGCCATGGTCAGGTTTGACTATAAAGGTTGGCGTGGTTGGCAATGTTTAACATGATACCCTGCTGGCTCGGCACAGTGACCCGCGGCCCAAGTTTCCCCTGCTGGGCTCCTGCTTGGGCTGTGCTCTGTGCTGTGTGTCTGCCCAGCTCTGTCACAGAACAGCCGCTTAGGGGCAGGAGCGTGGGACCCGGCCTCCTCCAAGTGGCCCAGACCTGCCTGTACCTTAGAATCTCCCTGGAGTTACTGAAAACATGAATATAAAATAGGAAACAAACGGATATGCCTCATCTTAACCATTGGAAAATCACCTGGCCTGAATACCCAAGATCACAGCACAGTTTGCCCTAAAATCTCCCATGATGGGCGTGGATGCTTGACCCAGCCTGGGACCCCACGGACTACACCCCACGGACTACCCCATGATGGGCCGTATTAAAATAGTTCATATGGCCCAACGTGAGTGAAGACCGGGCTCTCAAATTTGAGGCGCATTAAGCTAGTGAGGGAGCAGTTATTCCCAAGCTTCTCCGTTCATCAGCCTCTTTTGGTCTGTTCTGAAATCTGGGTCATTGGTTCTGTGAGCCCATTCCAGCCGCAGAGGCCCTTGGCCCTGGGGGTACCCTGGGAGGTGTTCACTGACAGCTGCTCCAGCCCTGTTTGAACCAGTCATGCCTCAGATCTGCCTCAACCCTTCTTTCATTGCAGTGGTATTATTTTGAATAAACAGATTTATTTCTCAATCTGGGAGAAATCACTGCATTTGGCCAAAACAGACATGTTTTATGTTTTTAAAAATCAGCTCTACTCTGCTCAAAAAATAAAGAAAAGATGGGCAAAGACAGTCTTGGCTGTTTAGGTGACACCAAGGGAACTCCAGCAAGAAGCCCAGGGACTGAGGGCTGATCCAGTGCCAGGAAGGTCATTTCTGAGCAGGTCACAGGGTGATGAGTCAAGGAGCAGTGCTGCAATGAGTCAAGGTCACAGCTCAGAAACTCGTCAGACACCAGCTGCTGCAGGTCCTGGGCCCCCCCATGAGAAGCACGGCGTGGGGATGGGAGTGGGGAGGGGGCTGCAGGGCTGCGTCTACCAGAGTGTGCTTCGGTGCCCTGGACATTCTCAGTCCTGGCTGCTTCCCTAAGCAAGTGACACCCTTCCTCCCTGCACAGGGGATTGCTGAATTCCAGACATTCCTCCGTCTTGGACCCTCAATTACTGCCTCTCGCATGGCTGTGTGTTAGCTGGACCCGCTCTCACACTGTGCTAAGCTGGAGAGAATGGACCAGATTTTGTTCATGAGAGTTTTCTTGGATCCTGGGGAATTCTAGGCAAAAGTTTGGGATCAACACTTGGATACTCCTCTCTAGCCATACTGAGTTCCCAGTGGCTCCCCAGACGCCACGCCTCTCCATCTGCAGAGACAAAGTGCACCTCCCAGCCGTGTTGTGACACTAAGCTGTTCACACCAGCACCTTTAGCCAGAAGAAATCTCGTCTCTCCCCCCAAACTCCAGAGCACAGCTTCTCTATCCCTTGAAGGTCAGAGCTATGCTCCTGACCCTGTGGCCATTTAGGGCCAGAGCTTCTCTTTCTGATGACCATGTTCTGTGGGCCCCTAGGGTCTGGCATGGATGTGCGTGCCCATTTGGGCGTGTGGAAATGAACACGCCCAGGTGTGAGCAGCCAACACACATGTGAACGTTTGACCACATGAGAACACCTGTCACCCAGGTATTACATGACCTCACGATGACATTACATAGGTGGATAAATAGGCTCAGTGACCTTGCTCGGGGTCACAGCGAGGATGGAGCCAGGATTTAAGTCCAGGTCTGTCTGACACCAAAGCGCAGATTTGTGACTACAGCTTTCTACTGCCTCCCCATGCGCACTGGCCCCTCAGCCTGATGCCCAGGGCCCAGAGAATGAATGACTGGGCTCCTATCTCAAGGAACTTACTTTTTGGAAGAGACTGACATGAAACCACCAATCCCTAGATAAAGTGGAAGGAGCAGTGATAAGTGTATGTCAAGCGTCGCTATGTCTGCATGTTTGTGTCCCCCCAATTCACGTGTTAAATCCTAACACCCAACGTGACACTGTCAGGAAGTGGGGCTCTTGGGGGTGACTGGGTCATAAGGGTAGAGCCCTCAAGAATGGAATTATGTCCCTGTAAGAGCTTCCTCGCTCCTTCCACCAGGTGAAGACGGAGTGGGAAGGAGCTGGCATGAACCAGGAAGGCTCACCACCAGTTTGGTCTGGGCTTCCAGCCTCCAGACTGTGAGCAATGAGTGTCCACTATTTGTAACCACCAGGTATGGTGTTTGGTTATGGCAGCCAGAGCTGACTAAGACAAGGGCAGTATAGGAGCAGAGGGAGGGCCCCAGCTCAAACTGGGGGGCCAGGCAGGCTGCCTGGGGAGTGGACATTGAGATGGGTCTTGAGCTGAAAGAAGTCCAGAGGGATGAGGATAGTTGGGTGGCTTTAGGCAGAGACAATAGGGTGGGTAAAGTCTGGAGCAGCCTGTGAGTACAGGAATTCAGGGACCTCTGCGTGATTCCACGTGGTACGTGGGGCTGGAGGAAGCAGGAAGAACTCTTGAGCTGGGCACTGAGTAGAGGGGCTGGGAGTCAGGTGGGCAGAGTGTCTGAGTGTGGTGGGGAACTGGGACTGGCGAATCCATTGGAAGCGACTGCAGCGGCTCAGTTGAGGGCAGGAGCAGGGTCAGAGAGTAGCCATGGAGATGGAGAGGGGTGGACGAGTCAGGGGATTATTGAGAGAGAGACTCTTCGGATGATGGGGGTGGGTAGGGGGGAGAGAAGGAGGTTTGCTTTAGGAAGGGAGATGGCTGGTGGAAAAGAGCAGGTTGCTGTGTGGGAACGGGAATCTGAAAATGGAATCATTTGCGAGAGGTCCTCTCTCTCCCTCCCTTCTCTTGTACCATCTAGCCCCAGCCCTCCTCTGGCAAACCTCAGGGCTCCGAAGGGTTCCCCTCTCCCTACACTGCAGTGCGCCCTCTGTTAAGATAGTGATCTGTTTCTGAAGTCCGTTGTAGTGAAGCCATCGTGACCTTTGAAACAGATGAAATGTATACTTTTTCCAATTGTGGCTCAAAGGATGTGAGGTTTGTGCACAAGGCAGTTCTAAAAGTGGATGGGTAATTGCTGGTTCTCCTTCCTGTGATGATTTTGCAAGATCACGAACACTCACCCCTCACAGAAAACAACTAGAAAATCTGCACAAAACGCAAAAACGTGCTGCTTGAAGGCATCAGGGACTGAGCGGCAGCTGCAGACAAATTCTGGGTGGGGCTGTACGAAGAGCATTCTGTGGCTTCTAGTCTGGGGCTGGTGCAAGTGGGCGGTGCATGGGGGGAAGAGTGCTCTGGGGAAAACGAGGTTAGGGTTAGGGTTAGGGTACGGGTTAGGGTCAGGGTACAGGTTAGGGTTAGGGTTTAGGGTGAGGGTTAGGGTTAGGGTACGAGTTTAGGGCATGGTTTAGGATTAGGTTTAGGGTTAGGGATAGGATAGGAGCCCCTTATCAGATATATATATATATATTTTCCATTAAAAAAAGTTTTTTTTTAATGCCCGACATTGGAAGTTCTACATCTTGAGTTTTGGGTGGTTGTTTTATTTTGTTTCTTTTGTCGGACTACAGTTTATCATCATCATCTAACATATTTCAAACAGACACAACACACAATGTTGCATTGTACAGATGTACTGGAACTCGGTGTATAGTGCATAGCTATTGACACACACACACTTTTCCCCCCCTGTTATTGTGGTAAGTCACGCTGAAATCCATGTCATCGGGATCGCAAGTGCATTTTCCCCAGTGTCCGCCACACACCCATTTGTTGTCTTTGGACGTTGTCACGGTCTATGCA